>NC_134901.1:44316755-44326755 GCF_041734735.1 Babylonia areolata | reverse complement strand
TTGTTGTGCACGTAGAGAGTGACTCAGGCCTGTTCCGTGCCCGTAGTTGCGGGTTCCTGAGAATGAACATGATCGCTGTGAGTGCTACACACGTGTTATGGCCCCGTGGTTATGCCTGCTTGCTTCCCGGAGCTTATCATGATTGGTTCAACCCCCCGCTCCAGTACCCCTCGACCAAACACTCAGCTTATATTATCACAGATTGACACAAGTGTACAGTTGGGCCAACAGCAAAGTGAGAGCTGTATTATCAATGGTTTTTGACTCACTTGTGTAAACAAAGTGAGTCTATGTTTTAGCCCGGTGTTCGGTTGTCTGTGTGTGTGTGTGTGTGTCCGTGTGTCTGTGTGTCCGTGGTAAACTTTAAGTTTGGCATTTTCTCTGCAAATACTTTGTCAGTTGACACCAAATTTGGCATAAAAATAGGAAAAATTCAGTTCTTTCCAGTCATCTTGTTTAAAACAATATTGCACCTCTGGGATGGGCACAAAAAAATTAAAAAAAGAAGCCTAATTATATGCAAACTGCATTTACTGTTATATTTATATTTTTTTGTATTTTCTAAACTTGGCACTTTGACCTCTTATTCAGTCATTATTATCATTTTTTGTTCAAACAGGAACTTCTTTTGCAAAGCATGGAATTTTTATTTATTTTGCAAACGTTTTGGTGCAGATAGTAAAAAAGGGAAATTACTCTGTAATTAATGCTAGGGGACTTAATTTATCACAAGTGAGTCTTGAAGGCCTTGCCTCTCTTGTTTCTATTGCAATGAGAATTCATTCACAGCTTCGTCTTTTGCGAAGGACTATGACTCTCAAAACTAGGAGGCAAAGTTTCACTGGCTCGGGTCACATCTGTTCGTGTGTTGGTATGCATATTCGCATCTGTTCGTGTGTTGGTACTGATATTCGCGTTTGTTCGTGTGTTGGTACTGATGTTCACATCTGTTCGTGTGTTGGTACTGATGATCACATCTGTTCGTGTGTTGGTATGCATGATCACATCTGTTCGTGTGTTGGTATGCATGTTCACATCTGTTCGTGTGTTGGTACTGATGATCACATCTGTTCGTGTGTTGGTACTGATGATCACATCTGTTCGTGTGTTGGTATGCATGATCACATCTGTTCGTGTGTTGGTACTGATGATCACATGTGTTCGTGTGTTGGTACTGATGATCACATGTGTTCGTGTGTTGGTACTGATGATCACATCTGTTCGTGTGTTGGTATGCATGTTCACATCTGTTCGTGTGTTGGTATGCATGATCACATCTGTTCGTGTGTTGGTATGCATGATCACATCTGTTTGCATGTGTGTCCATCGTGACTTACATATGTCACGGGTTACGGCGAAACGCTCTCCCCCGGGGAGAGCAGCCCGATTTTCACACAGGGACATGTGTCACGGGTTACGGCGAAATTGACGCTCTTCCCCGGGGACAGCAGCCCGATTTTCAAACCGTCATGACAGAATAGTTCAAAAGTACAATACAGTTGTGAAAACGATTGTTTGCAAAGATAATAATGTTTCTGTGTATTCCCACATAATAGCATTTACCGCCACCGTCCAACCGGTCTTGACGTGTACGTGTGTTCACCACTACGGGACACTTCGCACACGCACTCCGTTTTTCACAGTTGGAAATCCGCTTGTGTTTGCATGTCGTGTATGTGTCACCTAATCATGCATGTCCCACATTTGTTTGTATGTTTGCACGCGGCTGGTATGTCTGTCCGTGTGTCTGTCCGCCAGTCCGTCTGTCTGTCTGGCTATCTGAATGGATGTATACTGATACTTAGGAAATACTGATACTTAGAGAGTTTGGATGAGTGATACCTGGCCCTCACTTTCTTTGACGTCTTCTTTTCAGGTGTGAGAATTGCTTTCAAGTTCAGCTCACTGATGCACAATGTAGTGCTGTTATCGTTTCTCCAGTCCTGATATAATCAGTTGATGGTGTCTTCTTCTTCTTCTCCTTTGTTCGTGGGCTGCAACTCCCACGTTCACTCGTATGCACACGAGTGGGCTTTTACGTGTATGACCGTTTTTACCCCGCCATGTAGGCAGCCATGCTCCGCTTTCGGGGGTGTGCATGCTGGCTATGTTCACACGAGTGGGCTTTTACGTGCATGACCGTTTTTACCCCGCCGTGTAGGCAGCCATGCTCCGCTTTCGGGGGTGTGCATGCTGGGTATGTTCTTGTTTCCATAACCCACCGAACGCTGACATGGGTTACAGGATCTTTAACGTGTATATTTGATGTTCTGCTTGCATATACACACGAAGGGAGTTCAGGCACTAGCAGGTCTGCACACATGTTGATCTGGGAGATCGTAAAAATCTCCACCCTTTACCCACCAGGCGCCGTCACTGTGATTCGAACCTGGGACCCTCAGATTGACAGTCCAACGCTTTAACCATTCGGTTATTGCACCCGTCAGTTGATAGTGTCAAACTGTTTAAGTGTCTCACAGTATTGATTACAAGATGTTATATACATTCATCTTCTCTTGCCCCCCCCCCCTCCTGCCCCCCACCGCCCACTTCCGCTGCCTCTTATGTCCATGGACATTTAAAAAAAAAAATGTTGAAAGGTGTGAATGCGTGTCTAAGCTGTCGTTTTGCGACGTTTCAGTTTCAGTAGCTCAAGGAGGCGTCACTGCGTTCAGACAAATCCATATACGCTACACCGCATCTGCCAAGCAGATGCCTGACCAGCAGCGTAACCCAAATGCGCTTAGTCAGGCCTTGAGAAAAAGAAAAAAAAAAAGAAAAAAAGATAACAGATAAATACATAAAAAAGAACTACTACTACAAATAATAATACATATAAGGCGCAAAAACTTGATGAATTCAACTATAGGCGAACAAAAAAAGAAAAAAAAAAAAAAAAAGATAACTAACTAAATAATAATAATATAATAAAAATGATAATAAATAAATAAATAATAATAATAATAAAATAGATAAAAAAAATATTTAAAAAAATAAAAAAAGACAACAATGATAATAAATAAGCAAATAACTAAAAAAAAAAAAAAAAAAAAAAAAAAAAAAAAAAAAAAAGCGACGACGAGGTAGTAAGCAGTGTCAGGATGTAGATATTCACATATGTGAAAAAAGATGTGAGATGTCCTCTTTCTTTTTCTGCCTCTCGCGGACTCACACTTTCACGCGTGCCAACGCAACAGAAGAAGAAAAAGAGGACATTCACATGTGTTCACACAGCAATGTATATACACATCTAAATCCTTCATCATGAGATGATAGTTTAGACACGCGTCCATGCATTTCTTTCTTTCTTTCGGTTTTTTTTCTTTTCTTTCTTTTTTTCTTTCTATCTTTCCTTCTTTCTTTATTCATCATTATTTCAAAGTCCACTTTTTTTGGGGGGGGGGGGGGGTGGGGGGGGGGGGCGGGGGGGGGGGGGGGGTTGTGGGCTGACTTGGACCCACCCATCACCCATCCACCCCACCCCCCACCCACCCCTCCTGTCCTTGGGATAAGTTACGTCATCAGCTCCTTGTGGCCATTCAACAGGCAGTGAAGGAGACAGAGGGGGAGGAGGGGGGCCTGCCTGGGGGGTGGGGGGGGGGGGTTGTGGGCTGACTTGGTCCCCCTCCCCACCCATCACCCACCCCCCCCTCCCACCCCCAACCCCCTCCTGTCCCTGGGAAGTCTGTTACACAAACAAGTTACGTCATCAGCTCCTTGTGGCTATTCAACAGGCAGTGAAGGAGAGAGAGAGAGGGGGGGGGGGGGGGGTCTGGGGTGGTGGTGGAAAGGGTGTGGCACGTTGGGGGGAGGCACACTGATGGGGGTGCAGGGTGGGGGGGGGGATGAAGGGGCATGCCATTACTATTATGTATATCTTCCCCAGGCCATCAGTGGAGCTACCTACTTAAGTCCAGCTGGGTGACTGAGGAAACCAGATGTGGACACAGCTGTGTGGGAGGTGGTGGTGGTGGTGGGGGGGGGTGTTGGGGGGAAAGACTTGAAGGCCTTGTTCCCACCAGACAGACAGACACACACACACACACACACACACACACAGATGGAGGGACAGGCTTTGATGACCTCCCTGGACCACCTGTAGTATGGGCCTCTGTTCCTTGTTAATCGCCCTTCCCCTCTCCACACACACACACACACATACACACACATACACACACGCACACACTAACACACTAACACACACTAACACACACACACACACACACACACACACACAAACACTAACACACACTAACATACTAACACACACTCTAACACACTAATAAACACACACTAACACACACACACACACACACACACACACACACACTAACACACACACACAAAGACCACCTGTAGCCTTCTGTTCCTTGTTAACCCCCCATCCCTTCACACACACACACACACACACATGCATGCATGCACACACACACACACACACACACACACATGCACGCACATGCACGCGCGCACACACACACACACACACACACACACACACACACACTAACTCACAAGACCATGTGTAGCCCTCTGTTCCTTGTTAACCCCCCCCCTCCCCCCCCTTTACACACACACACACACACACACACACACACACACACACACTAACACACACTAACACACACACACACACCCTGGCCATGCAGTGACTGAGGGACACAGATTGGCATCTCAAGCCTCCCCCAGCCTGTGAACCCAAGTGCCAACAGGCTACACAGCAACACCTCCTGGGGCAGGGGGGCAATTGCCTGATGTAGTCAGTGCCCCCAGGGCTGTGAAGATTGGACCCTCCAGGCCCTGGGCCTTCACTCCCAGGACTTTTAACGAGGCTATTTACAAGTCCCTTTACCCTCCCAGCCAAGTCCCTGCTGTGCTAACAGACCTGTCCTGCTTTTGCATCTCCTTGGAGCTGTGTGTGAACAGGCAGGAGGTGGTTGTATGGAGGACAAAGGAGAGGGGGTGGGGGGTGGGGGGGGGGGGAGGGGGGGGGTGTGAGGGGAGGGGGGGAGTAAACACTAGTCAGCGTTTATTTATAGGTAGGCTTGCAGTTCTACACCACCATCAGAGGGCGCCATGTCAGATTACACTGAGTGCGCCAGGAAGACGCTTTAAAAAAAAAAAAAAATTCAAACAGTATTTTATTTGGAACATGTCACAATACAACACAGTTATAGATGAACAGGACAACAAAAAGATCTCATATAAGGTCCTGTCCTGATACAGGTACATACTAAGTATGTGACAACTGTCCGTCATCATAGCTAGAAGTTTAAACGTGATCATACATGAATTTCTACAACACTAAGCCGAGATGCAAACATAGTGGAGTGATGGCCTAGAGGTAACGCGTCCGCCTTGGAAGCGAGAGAATCTGAGTGCGCTGGTTCGAATCACGGTTCAGCCGCCGATATTTTCTCCCCCTCCACTAGACCTTGAGTGGTGGTCATTGACGCTAGTCATTCGGATGAGACGATAAACTGAGGTCCCGTGTGCAGCATGCATTTAGCGCACGTAAAAGAACCCACGGTAACAAAAGGGTTATTCCTGGCAAAATTCCGTAGAAAAATCCACTTCGATAGGAAAAACAAATAAAACTACACGCAGGAAAAAATACAAAAAAATGGGTGGCGCTGTAGTGTAGCGACGCGCTCTCCCTGGGGAGAGCAGCGCGAATTTCACACAGAGAAATCTGATGTGATAAAAAAGAAATACAAATACAAATACAAATAATGAAACAGAATAAAGAATGAACGTGTGGTGAGGGGGAGAAGTCAACAGAGAGAGAAAGAGAATGAACAGTAACAGGGCCAGGATACAACTACAGCAAGACAGTCCCACCAACATGACTGTCACCTTCTTCTTCTTCTGCGTTCGTGGGCTGCAATTCCCACGTTCACTCGTATGTAGACGAGTGGGCTTTTACATGTATGACCGTTTTTACCCCTCCATGTAGGCAGCCATACTCCGCTTTCGGGGGTGTGCATGCTGGGTATGTTCTTGTTTCCATAACCCATCGAACGCTGACATGGATTTCAGGATCTTTAACGTGCGTACTTGATCTTCTGCTTGCGTATACACACGAAGGGGGTTCAGGCACTGGCAGGTCTGCACATTTGTAGACCTGGGAGATCGTAAAAATATCCACCCTTTTACCCACCAGGCGCCGTCACCGTGATTCGAACCTGGGACGCTTTAACCACTCAGCTATTGCGCCCGTCACAGCGGCGAAGGCCTGTTAAAAAAAAAAATTAAAAAAGGATGTTTGTCTGCCATTGTAGAGTCCGTGAGGGTCTGGGTTCGAATCCCGCTTTCGCCCTTTCTCCTAAGTTTGACTGGAAAATCAAACTGAACGTGTCGTCATTCAGATGAGACGGTAAACCGAGGCCCCGTGTGTAGCACTATGATGCATTTTGACGCACTGAAAATTCTGTGAAAGAAACCCACTGTGATAGGAACACAAACACATCATGCACTCAGGACCTGACAAACACATCATGCACTCAGAACAAACACATCATGCACTCAGGACAAACACATCATGCACTCAGGACCTGACAAACACATCATGCACTCAGGACCTGACAAACACATCATGCACTCAGGACCTGACAAACACACCATGCACTCAGGACAAACATCAGACTCAGGACAAACACACCATGCACTCAGGACAAACACACCATGCACTCAGGACAACACATCATGCACTCAGGACCTGACAAACACACCATGCACTCAGGACAACACACCATGCACTCAGGACAACACATCATGCACTCAGGACAACACATCATGCACTCAGGACAACACATCATGCACTCAGGACAAACACATCATGCACTCAGGACCTGACAAACACATCATGCACTCAGGACCTGACAAACACATCATGCACTCAGGACAAACACATCATGCACTCAGGACCTGACAAACACATCATGCACTCAGGACAAACACATCATGCACTCAGGACCTGACAAACACATCATGCACTCAGGACAAACACATCATGCACTCAGGACAACACATCATGCACTCAGGACAACACATCATGCACTCAGGACAACACATCATGCACTCAGGACAACACATCATGCACTCAGGACAACACATCATGCACTCAGGACCTGACAAACACATCATGCACTCAGGACAAACACATCATGCACGCAGGACCTGACAAACACATCATGCACTCAGGACAACACATCATGCACTCAGGACAAACACATCATGCACTCAGGACAAACACATCATGCACGCAGGACCTGACAAACACACCATGCCGGGTCATGCTGCTGTCAGACATCTGCCTGGCAGATGCAGCGGTGTAGCGCTTTTATGGATTTGTCCGAACTGCGCAGTGACGCCTCCGTCCAAGAGAAACTGTAATTGAAACTTACAGGTACGTTACACTTTCTGTTCTATGAGAGGGCGCCACGCTGGAATCACAGTTGAGTGCGCGATGGAGCGTGTTGACTGGTGATGGCAGTTATGTCATACCTTGCTGGATCCAGTTTGTTCAGCAAACAACTTGGTCTCAAATCGTTTTTGCATCACCGGGGTATACTTAGATCTGATGTCACCACTGAGGCTGGAGGTTTGCACAGAGAAGGAAGGGTGGTATTTACTTGGGTAAGAGGGGGAGGGAGGTGAATAAATAATAGTCCCCATCTGTTGATGTCATTTGCAATGATTACAACCAAAACAAATTTGTAAGCAATTTGCTTACAGCACGCTTTGAACGCTGTCTAGATTGTGTACCTCTCTCTGGGTCCAGTTTGTTCATATAAATGGTTGAGAGGGGGGGGGGGGGGTGAATGCTGGGTATGGTCACTTCGTTAACTGACCGCTTCTTTGATTGACAACTCTGCAAAACAAATTTGTAAGCAATTTGCTTACAGCATGCTTCGAACGCTGTCTAGATTGTGTACCTCTCTCTGGGTCCAGTTTGTTTCATCTAAATGGTTGGGGGGGGGGGGGGGGAGGGTGTGAATGCTGGGTATGGTCACTTCGTTAACTGACCGCTTCTTTGATTTGACCACTTTGCGTGTTGTTCAAAGGGTGTCGGTGGTTGCCTGATTGGAGAGCCCTCTCTGCCTTGTGACTTTTCACAGGGTCGTGCGTTTCCTGGAAGAGTTTGTCTTCTGAACCGGTTTCTCTCATCTTCTGCGTTCCTAGCAGGTTTAGCTGTTGCTCGTTTTGCTCAATAGTTTTCATTACGAGTGGATATTAATGTTGCGTTTATAAATTATTAATCGATTTTGAGTGTGTATGCATGTAAGTTAGTAGGGTGGGAGAGGGTAAAGGAGAAGCTTATGTTAGCTTACCGTGAGTGACTAAAGGAATAGTTTGCGCTGTTGACACATTGTATTTCTCAAGTTTTTGTTTTGTTTTTGTTTTGTTTTTTTGTTTTTTGGTGTTTTTTTCTGTGAGAGAACAATGTGATGCTCGAAACATACCATTGAACCACGCCGCATATGATCGAACCACGCATCCACAATACTAACTAAAACCATATACATGTGTGTGTGTGTTTATCAGTGTGTGTGTGTATGTGTGTGTGTGTGTGTGTCAGTGTGCGTACTTGTGTGAGTGTAAGAGAGAGAGAGGGGGGGGGGGAGAAAGAAAGGGAGAGAGACAGAATGTTGACAGAGAGACAGACAAACAGACAGAAAGACAGATAGATAAACATATGTCAAGTCTATATTGTGGGGCGAAGGGGTGGATACAGAGTGCAGTCATGTGTGTGTGTGCGTGTGTCACTGTGTTTGTGTGACTCAGTGAGACACACACACACACACACACACACACACACACACACACACACACACACACACAGAGAGAGAGAGAGAGAGAGAGAGAGAGAGAGAGAGAGAGAGAGAGAGAGAGAAAACAAGACAAATTCTTTATTTCGAGGATAATAGATAAGCACTGGTGTTTGGTTTTTTTTACATCCAGTCCCCGCCCTGAATAGGGTCTACACTACACAATATTTAATAAAATGAAAGCATGGTGTTAGTAGAGATACATAACAGAGGAAAAAAATATACATAAATCAAAACAACCACCACACACACACACACACACACACACACACACACGAACACACACACACACGAACACACACACAGTGACACACACACACACATGGCATACAGGCACTAGCATGGTATTAGTAAAATGCATAGGGAAAAAAAATGAACAAAATGAAAGCAACAAACACACACAACACACACCGCACTACACATCAGAATGGGGGATAGAGGGTGAGGAAGGTATAGATAGAGAGAAGAGAAGAGAAGAGATAGAGAGAGAGAGAGAGAGAGAGAGAGAGAGAGACAGACAGACAGACAGACAGACAGACAGACAGAGAGACAGAGAGAGAGAGCACGTGCACGTGAGGGTGAGAAGAAGAGAGAGAGAGACTCAGTGAGAGATGTCACTACTGATGCCGTGCAGAAACCCACACTGATGAAAATCATGTCCAGATGAAAAATCCACATGTATTTTGGACTTTAAAAAAAATTACAGTAGATATGATGGAGTCTCCCGTCGGACCGACGGGTGAGTAGGCAGGCAGGCTTATCTGTCAGTGTGTGTCCTCATATGGGAGGAGAGGCCGATTCTGGATGCGCAGCACTTCCCACAGGTGTTTCAAGGGAAAACGTCTCCAGAAGTTGAGCCCTGCTTCCTTCGCTCACGCTTCTCCTTAATGGCCAGCGTTCTCTTATTTTCAAACGTCTTTATGCCACTAGAGCACGGCATCCTCCAGCGAGAGCGGTCAAGGGCATCAGTTTCCCAGGAAGCGATGTCTATGTCACAGGCTTTGAGGTTTGTCTTCAAGGTGTCCTTGAAGCGCTTGCAGGGTCTTCCAAGTTCACGGTGGCCTTCCTTCAGCTGGCCATACAAAAGCATCTTCGGGATCTTGCTGTCTGTCATGCGGCAGATATGGTGTAGCGCATATGAATCAGTCCGCTCGCTTCTACCCCCACCC
>NC_134901.1:44296755-44304255 GCF_041734735.1 Babylonia areolata | reverse complement strand
CTGTATATTTGTATATAGCTATTTCCATTTGGTGCCATTTATTTAATTTATGTTTTTGGTTTTTCATATATTTGTCCCATGTCAAACTGATGCAAACTGGGGCCTTTTTTTTTGGGCCTCTGTTTGGGCCCCAATTTCGCCGGCAAAACATTTGGAAAAAGAGGGCCCCCGCCCCCCCCGCTCTCAGCCAATAAAAGGGCCTCAAAAAATTTTTAAAGCGCTTAATCTTTCCCTTTGGCCCAAGGCTCCCCACCCCAAATTTTGTCAGGTTTACGCCTGTTCGTCTTACGCTTTTTTCGGCTGTTCAGGTACCCTTTTGGGCCCTTATTTTTTTGGGCATGGGGCTTGTTGTTTTTTGTTTTTCTTACTTTGGGTTTTACTCGTTTCGACTCGGCACCCTCGTTTCGTTCGTTTTTTTCGGGCCTTTAAAGGGTTCGATCCTTTTTTCCTTTCTCTTTTGGGGGGGTTCGGATTTTGCTGGGTCCCCCCAAAGGGGGGGGGGTTTCCATCCCTTTGTGTGCCATCCCCAAAAGGCGGGGAAAACCCATGTTGGGGGAAATTGAGACTGGGGAAAAAGGGGACTCCCCCCGGCCCCGGGGGCTCATTGTTCCCCCCGATACGGACCCGGGGCGATGCGTCTTTGAGAACGGCGATCGGGGGAGGCGCCTTTTCGTCCCCGTTTATTCGGTCATAAAGGGGGGGCCCCGGGGGGGGAAAGAGGTACGACCCGGCCGCCCCCCGGGTGTCCCGCGCGGGGGGGCAGGGAGAAAAAGGGGGGAAAAGGGAAAGGGTCTTTCTTCCGTGTGGGGGGAAATCGAAGCTGGGCGGGAATTTCCCGGGGGGGGGAGGCCGCCCCGGCCTTTTTCCCGGGGGCCCCACCGGGGGAGGGCCCCTTTCCAGGGTCCCCCCATTTTTGGTTCCCCCTCCTCCCTTCTTTTTCAAACCCCCCCTCCCCCCCCCCTTTTTGGGGGGGGGGGGAGAAAAAATTTGGGGTTCCCGGGGGGGGGGGATCTCTATTTTGGGCCCCCCCGGGCCCCAGCCACCCCCCCCGGGTCCCCCCACGGGGGGGGGGATTCGGGGGGCGGGGGAAACCCTTGCTTGCAGGTCTTCCCGCAAATTCCGGCCCGGGTTTCTCCCCGGGGGGTTTTGGGGGGAGGGGCCCGGGGCGTTTTCAGGCGGTTCCGGGCAGTCAGCCCGTTTGGGTTTTTGGGGGGCCGGGACGGGACCCCAAAAAGCGGACCGGGGACCTCCCCCCGGATTTGGGGCCCAGGTTTTTTCCCTTAAGGGAGGTCAATTGACCGGGTCCCCCCGGGGGTTTTGGGGGGTCACGTATGGCTGGGGGGCCCCAGGGGTATTTAAAAACCCCCTTTTCTCCCCGTAGGGGGCGCATTTTTAGGATGCACCGGGGTTCCCGGGGGAGCCCCAAAGGGCCACCCCCTTTTGGCCGCCCCCCCCCCGGGAAACCCAACCCGGGGCCACATCTACGGGGTTTGGGAACACACAAGCCCCGACAAGGGGGGATCAAATTTTGTCGGTAGGTCGAGTTCCTCGCCCCAATTTTTGCCCCTCTGCCCACAAATGGGCCCCTTGCCCAACCACAGGTGCCACCCGGTCACAAAAGGGCCCCTTGTCGGGGACCGACGGTTTGTCGGGGGCCCCCCTATGGGCCCCGGGCGGACCCGGCAGTCCCCCCCCCTGCCCGCCCTGGGTTTCCTACAGTGGATGAGGGGGTTTGTTTTTTTTCCCCACCAAGCACCGGGTTGGGTCACTCTTGCATCCAGGGACGCCCCTCTTAAAAAGGTTTTGTGGCACCCCCCCAAACCCAAAGCAGGGGTTGGCCTACGGGGTTCCCCCAGGGCCCCCCACCGCTTCGGTTTGGGGTCAAGGACATAACATTTGGGCGGCCATGGTCCGGTGGGACCCGTCCCGCTCATCCCGCGGGGGCTGACCACAGTTTCACAGGAGCCCAGGGGGGACACCATTTGGGGATGGCCCCAAAGGGGCGGGGTTGGATGCAAACAAGGGGTGGGAGCCCCTGTCTTCGGATGGGGGACAAAAACAAGCAGATGAAAATCTTCGCCCATATCCCGGGGGGGAAATTTTGGGCCCCGTGCCTCCCTGGGGGACCAGCCGGGAAAAAAAACCCCGGACTTTCCCGAGTTTGTACTGCCCTCCCCAATAGGGCCCCCTTTGGGCCAAAAATCAGCCCCTCAGGCTTCTTTTTACCTTTGACCCCCTTTTACGCCATGTTGCCCTCAAACCCCAAAAACCCAAGGCAACTCAGGGGTGCCAAAAATGGTGCAGGTATGGCTTTTTTAAAGTCAGCCCGCACTGTAAAGGGGGGGGGCTGCTTCCACCCCTTCCCCCAGGGGGATTTCCCCTCTCTCCCCCGGGGCCCCCTTTTCCCCCGGGGAAAGTTTCTTAAAGTTTTCCTACAAGGGGGGGGTTTGGGCCCCTTTGGTCACACGGACCCCCCCTGCCTACAGCGGGGGGACCCCTCCGCACAGGACAGGATTTTTGGGTTTCTCACAGGCACCCCCTTTCCCCCATTTTCAGCTAACCTACCCTTTTTTTTAAAAACGTTAGCAGAGGTGGGGGAAAAAATTGGCCCGCCGCTGTCCCTCGGGTTTCCACGGGTACCCCTTCACACGTTCCTTCACGGGGGGCCCAATGGCTTGCGAAACGTTTTCCATTTAAATCAGGACAAGGGGTCTCCTTCCTCTTTCCCCCCGGGGGCCTCTTCACCGCCCCGAGGTTACACGCTTTTGGGGAAATTTGGGGTTTGCTTTGGTCTCACGGCAGCTGCAGACACAGTCCCACCCTTCACTTCGGGTACTGGGGTTTTTGCGCGGCGTGTTTCCCTTTTTTAACGGGCCTCTCTAACATTCCTGTGGGAGGAGAGGGTTTCCCTTTGCGGCCATCCCCGCACAGCAGCACCCCCCCCTCTTCGGCCAGTTCCGCCCATTTTTTTAAAGCCACGGGCGGGGAGGAAAAAACGGGGGGTTTGGCCTCATATTTGGGCCCCCCCCTTTTCATGGGCTCCAGGGTTCTAGCCTTTAAAGGGGAATGGCCACCAGGGCCCCTCCATATACCACGCCGCCTGTCAAGGGCAGCTTTTAAATTTTTTTGTGCCGAATCAAGGTTTGGGGAGGAAATTTAAAAAAACCCCCTTTGGTCTGTCCAAGCCCGGGCCGGCCTTTTCCCCCAAGGGGCCCGAAGGCAGCCCCCCAAAGACTGGGCCCCCCCCCCCATTCAGCCCGCCGTGTTCCCCCCCTCCCAAATTTGGAAAAATTTGTCCCGGCATGCCCCAAAACGTGGTGGTTTCTCTGGGGACCAACGACGGGATTATGTCGGTGGGGAGAGTGGGGGGGCATTTCTTTTCTTGGGTGGAGGAAACTCCCCCCCCTAAAGATCCACTTTCCCCTTAGGTGCCCAGCTCGAAGGAGGAGGGAGAAAGCTAAGAAAAAAGGATTATCGCCCCCATCCCCAAAGGGGGGGTATATTTAAAATCTCGGACCGGGCCCCCGGTTTTTCGGCCCGGTTTTTGGTGATTCCAAAAGGTTTTCGGGGGGGGTGGGACCCCTTTTTGGAATTGTCCCCCCCCAAAAAAATTTTTTTCCCCCAAAAACAAACTCAGATGGGGCCACAGGCACAGATTCGGGGACCCTTTCCCCAAGGTGATTTTGGGCCTTTCCTCTATCGATTTTGGAAGATGCTTTTTTTTTCCTAAACTCTCCCTTTGGCTTCCCCTCGGGTCCTGAGGTTCGGGTTTGGGGGACAAGGGGGTCCAGTTCCCGGCCCTCCCTTTTTGGTCTTTTTCCCTTGCCCCCTTTTCCCGTCTACCCCAAAGGGGGGTGGGGGGAAATTTTTGGTTTTTCCATCATCCGCTCAGAAAATCCATTTGTCTCGTGGGGTACCTGGAAAAGGACTTGCTTTTTCCGGGCCCCCGTTTGCCCAGGCCCCGGGGCCCCGAGTCCTTTCGGCCCCGACTTCTAGACCTTTGCTCCCCAAATGGGGTTTCCCCTTTTGGGCCAGCGAATTTTGCGTTTTGTCCCCCTGGCCCCGTCCTTTGACTTCTTAGGGTGGGGATTTTGAATTTCGGGGTCTATGGGTAGTCTCTTGGGGCCCCCAGTCACTGGTACCCCTCTGGGGGGCCTCCTCAGCCCCTGGCGCCACTCCTCCCAAAGTACGGCGACCTTTTTTCCCCATTGGGGTTGATGGAGTCCACCCGGGAACCCCTCATTCCCTTGGGGCGGGGTCATCAAGGGGCCCTCTCCGGGGTTCTGGGTTTACGCCCCCGGTTTCCCCGAGCCTCAGCCAAAGGGATTTCCCCCGTTTAAAAGGGTGGGCGGGGGTTTTTTCCTGGGGGACATTTAGAGTGGGGGTTTTTTCACCCCCTTTGGGGGGCCCGGGGGGTGGGCCCTTGCCCCACCTACTTAGGTGGGGCCCCCCCTTTAAAGGGCGCCCCCTCCTGGGCTGGGGAGCCCACATGGCCACTCTATTTTCAGCAGGGACTTTGGTTTCCCCCCAGGGGGCGCCCCCATGCCACATTTAATTTTTTCTGGAACTGGGGCAGTTCGGGAGGGCTCTCCCTTGGGACTTCATGGGGGGGGGCCACTGGCAAAAACCATCCCCTTTTTTTCACGGACCCCCCGACCGGTTTTGCATGTTTTTAAAAGGGGGGGAACAAAGGGGGGGGGGGAGCGCACTCGGGAGACCTCTTCAATGCGGAAATGAGGCCCCCTCCTCCCGGTTTTTTTGGGGCCAAAAGCAAAGGGGATTGCCCTTTTTTAGCGAGACATGAGCAGGAAAAACCAACTTTTGGCTGGCTCTTAGCAGGCCCCAAAAGGGTCATGCGACAGGGGTGGGACCGGAAAAAGGACAGCCTTTAGGGGGGGTGGGAACGTGGTTTCCCCGGGCCCATGGTGGCCTTGTTTAAACAAGAGACTTTCCCCTTTTCCCTGTCTTTTTTGGGGGTTTCCGACCCAAAAAAAGGGTGGGGGAAAGGGATGCTCTCTCCTTGTTGGGCGTCTGATTGCCTCCGCGTTTCCTCCCCCTTTTCCCTTTTTGTTTTAATGTGATACGGAAAAAACAGTTTTGGGAAAACCCGCAAACCGAATTTCCCCATTGGGGCCGAAATGGCCCGCCCCGACCTTGGTTTCCGGACCTTCAGTCCCGCACATGTTCCCAAACCCCGGAACCCTTTGGAAAAACTCATCTGCTGAGGCCCGCCCCATTTGGGCCTCCGGGATTTTTCCAATCCTTTAACTGCTCCCCCCAGCCCCGCTTGGGGGCTGTGCGGTCGGAACTGGGCAATTTTATCACCATTGAAGTCCTCGACCCCTTTGGTCGGGGCCCCTGGTTGGCCCGTTTCTGACCCAGGGGTCTGCCTCCGGGCCTCCTCTCCATAGTCCCCGGGGCTAAGGGAGGCAGGGAAAAGGAGATTTGTATGCTTTTGGTGGGGGAAAATTTTGGTTTTGCGGGGGTGTACAGTCAGGGGGATTAACCCCCCACGAACCTTTGAGCCTCAGCTGGGGGCCCAAATTTCTGGCTCTCTGCTCTCGGGGTTTTCCTGTTGCTAGTTCTGTGCGGGGTACAGGTCCCCTCCTCTGTTTCCACAATGAAAACAGCATTTTTTGGTTCCGCCCTTTTAAGTGGATTGCCCGCCCCAGGAGGTGGGGTAGGGGGGGTTTTCCCCCCTTTAAAAGGAAGCTAGGACCCCAGGAAAAAGGGGCCCCTGGGACTTGGTTCCCGGTGTGGATTTTTATTCGGGAAAAACAGCCCTTCCTACCCTTGGGGGGGAAAATTTCCCCCTTGACAAAACCCCACCCTCAAGGGCCAAATTTTTCCCTTTTGTGGGGTGGCCCCCAGGGAGTCGTTTGAAAAATGAGGCCCGACGGGCTTTTGTGGAATTTCCACAGATCTGGCCTTCCCAAAAATGGTTCCATCACTATTCGTTTCCTTCCAGAGTTTTGGCTAAGAACCCCCAAGGGGCCCTGAGGTTTTCCCTTCCCCCCCTCCGGGGTCAGACCCTTTTTTCGTTTTTCTTGCCCAAATTTATGAGGATTTGGGACCCCGTTTCCGTTCGTTTTTCTCAAATATTATTTGGGGTAGGGTTTGCCTAGGGGGTTCTTCCAAGGTTGGGGCCCGCCCCCATTCCCTCAATTTAGGGAAATTTTTTGAAAGACATCGCTGCCGGCAAAACCATTTCCCGCCCGGTTTTCCCAAATCATTTTTGGGGAGAGTTTCTTAATTTCCACAGGGATATCAGTGTTTTCATCCCCGGGGCACCGAAAATGCGGGCCCTTAGCTACTTCGGGGCTTTCCAGCACTCGTGCCAAAGCAAGGGATGGGTTTTGGGGGCAAACCTTTGGCCCCCTCTGAGAAACCCTTCAGCCCTTTTACCTCAGGGGGAAATTTTCCCTATGACCCGGGCTTTGGGGGGGGGGGGTTCCAAGGGGATTTCTTTTCGCGGGGTAAACACTGCCGTCCCCAGTTTCAATGGGCCCCCCCCCAATTTTGAACCAGTAGGCGTTGCCCCCTCCCTTTTCTTTAAAATTTTTGCCAAACAGTTTGGGCATGGTACAAATATTTTGAAACCCCCAAAAAGGAAAAGGGGTTTGTATTTTATCCTTTTTTGGGTGTTAAAAATACTTCCATGGGCAAACTCCCAAAGGGCCCGGGCCCCTCCATCCCCGGGGGTCTCCCCGTGGTTCTCAGGGGCTTTTTTGGGTTTTTATGGCCCGGAAAAAGATTAAGGCTTTTTGGGGTTTTTTTAAAGGCCCTTTGATTGGGGGGGTTGGGCGGGGGGGCCCCCTTTTTTACTGTTAGCCCCCGCGAAAAATTTTGGGCCCAAACAGGCAAACCAATTGGCCCAGTTTGAAACAGTTTTGACCCTTTGGGAAGTATATTTAACACCAAATCATGGAGTATAAATACAAACTCCTCCTTTTTATTTTCTATTCATTTTCTTCATTTTATTTGTTTGTTGTTTTCTTCTTATGTTGGACATGTGCTGCTGCCAAAAAGTAAATCTCTGTACCAAGGTGTAGACAATAAAGTTTGTGTATTGTGTATTGTATGGTCAGTACAACACGATACAGTAAGATGGGATTCGATGCGATGCGAGGGGGTCCTCACCTCACCTCAGGCCCATAACTACAAAGTAGTCGTTGGGGGAAGCCTGAGGACCGCAGACGCAACCTCCCTTCTCCATCTGTCTCTATCGGCAGCCGCTGGCAGCAGCTCACGTGTGTGGAGTCCGGTCCATGCCAGTTCTTCCGCTGTCTTCCTCTTCTTCTCCCGCCCTCGATGGTGCCTTGCATGATTGTTTTGGACAAGCTGGTGTGTCGAGTGTTGTGTCAGTCCAAACCATATCAGCTTGCGCCTCTTCACAGTTGAAAGGAGAGGTTCCTGAGGTCCAGCAAGGTTCTCAATTCTGCTGCGTACATGTTCATTGGTCCTGTGCTCGATCCAGGGAATTTGAAGGAGTTTCCTCAG
>NC_134901.1:44271755-44274255 GCF_041734735.1 Babylonia areolata | reverse complement strand
GGGGGCAACAAAGAGAGGGGGGTAGCAAGAGAGAGAGGGGGGGTAGCAAGAGAGAGAGGGGGGTAGCAAGAGAGAGAGAGGGGGGGCAACAAAGAGAGGGGGGTAGCAAGAGAGAGAGGGGGGCAACAAGAGAGAGAGAGAGAGGGGGCAACAAGAGAGAGAGAGTGGGGGTAGCAAGAGAGAGAGGGGGGGTAGCAAGAGAGAGAGGGGGGGCAACAAGAGAGAGAGGGGGGCAACAAGAGAGAGGGGGGGCAACAAGAGAGAGGGGGGTGCAACAAGAGAGAGAGGGGGGTAGCAAGAGAGAGAGGGGGGCAGCAAGAGAGAGAGGGGGGGGGTAGCAAGAGAGAGAGGGGGGCAACAAGAGAGAGAGAGGGGGGGTAGCAAGAGAGAGAGGGGGGGGTAGCAAGAGAGAGAGGGGGGGGCAACAAGAGAGAGAGGGGGGCAACAAGAGAGAGAGGGGGGCAACAAGAGAGAGGGGGGGCAACAAGAGAGAGGGGGGTGCAACAAGAGAGAGAGGGGGGTAGCAAGAGAGAGAGGGGGGCAGCAAGAGAGAGAGGGGGGGGTAGCAAGAGAGAGAGGGGGGCAGCAAGAGAGAGAGAGAGGGGGGGCAACAAGAGAGAGGGGGTAGCAAGAGAGAGAGGGGGGGGGGCAACAAGAGAGAGGGGGCAGCAAGAGAGAGAGAGGGGGGTAGCAAGAGAGAGAGGGGGCAGCAAGAGAGAGAGGGGGTAGCAAGAGAGAGAGGGGGTAGCAAGAGAGAGAGGGGGCAGCAAGAGAGAGAGGGGGTAGCAAGAGAGAGAGGGGGCAGCAAGAGAGAGAGGGGGCAGCAAGAGAGAGAGGGGGGGTAGCAAGAGAGAGAGGGGGGTAGCAAGAGAGAGAGGGGGTAGCAAGAGAGAGAGGAGGGTAGCAAGAGAGAGAGGGGGGTAGCAAGAGAGAGAGAGGGGGGTAGCAAGAGAGAGAGAGGAGGGTAGCAAGAGAGAGAGGGGGTAGCAAGAGAGAGAGAGAGGGGGGTAGCAAGAGAGAGAGAGGGGGGTAGCAAGAGAGAGAGAGGGGGGTAGCAAGAGAGAGAGGGGGGTAGCAAGAGAGAGAGGGGGGGGGGCAACAAGAGAGAGGGGGGTAGCAAGAGAGAGAGGGGGTAGCAAGAGAGAGAGGGGGCAGCAAGAGAGAGAGAGGGGGGGCAACAAGAGAGAGAGGGGGGCAACAAGAGAGAGAGAGAGGGGGGGCAACAAGAGAGAGAGAGTGGGGGTAGCAAGAGAGAGAGGGGTAGCAAGAGAGAGAGAGGGGGGGGTAGCAAGAGAGAGAGGGGGTAGCAAGAGAGAGAGGGGGGGCAACAAGAGAGAGAGGGGGGTAGCAAGAGAGAGAGGGGGGTAGCAAGAGAGAGAGAGAGAGAGAGAAAGAGAAGAAGTAGTAGGGAGGGGGAGGGTGGAGAGAGGGGGGGGGGAAACAAGAGAGATAGTGAGAGAGAGAGAGAGAGAGAGAGGGGGGAGGGGCAACAATACTCGGAAAGAGAGAGAGGGAGGGCGATTAGCAAGAGAGAGCGAGAGACAGAGACAGAAAAAGAAGATGTAGTCTCTTCAGTTGACATTGTTCCAGATGACTCCGATATCTCCAGAAAACAATAGCTGTGCACAGACACTGGAACCTGTAGCTGTGTTGCATGGTTTTTGTCCGTATTTCTTCGACTGATCTGCCCAGCAACAAAAAAGTATACCTACTCATTATAGTTTACCACGATAAGATTTAGAAAGGAAAGAAAATTAATTAGGTGCGCTATTCCACTGAATCACATCGCTGTCTTCTCTCTCTCTCTCATTCTCTCTCTCTTTGAGAGCGGCGTGTGTGTGTGTGTGTGTGTGTGTGTGTGTGTGTGTGTGTGTGTGTGTGTGTGTGTGTGTGTGTGTGTGTCAGTGTACTCTGTGACCGTCTCTTGGAGGTGACGGACGGACGGACGAACCAAAGAAGGTGTCAGTCGCTACCTGTGTTGTATTGATTGACAAAGGCATCATTCACCGATTGTATAACTTGACAACATATCAGGCGTCCGATATGTAGCGTAAATAAACCCTTTATGAGAGGAGAACCCCCTACCCCCCACACCCCCTGCGCCCCCCCCCCTCTACCCCCACCCCCCGGCAAATACAAACAAACAAACCAAAACAAAACAAAACATCACCCTGCAAACCTTGTCATTAATTGAAAGCGCTGTCAGTTGCTTATGCTACCCGGATTCAGCTGTAGTCAGTGGCAAACAGGTAAATAGATAAAAGGTAATACTGGAACAATATTTGGTTGGTTTTTTTGTTGTTTTTTGTGGGTTTTTTTTTTTTACATTTATTTGCTTATATATCATCATTGTTGTCTTTTTTATTTATTTATTTATTTATTTATCTTTTTTTTCATATTATTATTTATTTATTCATTTATTTTTTATTTATATTATTATTTATTTATTTATTTATTAGCATCAGAAAGTAATTTGATATGACTGGAGATAGGTGTGCAT
>NC_134901.1:44256755-44266755 GCF_041734735.1 Babylonia areolata | reverse complement strand
AGAGACAGACGGAGACAGAGAGAGACAGACGGAGACAGATGAAGACAGAGAGAGACAGACGGAGACAGAGAGAGACAGAGAGAGACAGACGGAGACAGAGAGAGACAGAGAGAGACAGACGAAGACAGAGAGAGACAGACGGAGACAGAGAGAGACAGAGAGAGACAGACGAAGACAGAGAGAGAGACAGACGAAGACAGAGAGAGACAGAGAGAGACAGAGAGAGACAGACGGAGACAGAGGGAGACAGAGAGAGACAGACGGAGACAGAGAGAGACAGAGAGAGACAGACGGAGGCAGAGAGAGACATTGAGAAAGACTGGCACACTGACACAGAGACTGACACAGAGAGGACTGACACACTGACACACAGAGAGACTGACACACTGACACAGAGACTGACACACTGACACAGAGAGACTGACATAGAGAGACTGACACACTGACACAGAGAGACTGAAACAGGCAGAGATATATGGACCCAGGTTACTGACACACACATACACTGAGACACAGACACAGACACACACACACACACACACACACACACACACTCACACACACAGCTATGACATACCACACATAGACAACACACACACACACACACACACACAAACACTGTGACACACACATAGGCACACAGACAAACACACTCTCTCACACACACAGCAATGACATACCACACATATACAACACACACACACACACACACACACACACACACACACACACTGTGACATACACATAGGCACACAGACAGACACACACACACACTCTCACTCTCTCACACACAGCTATGACATACCACACATACACACACAGATACACAAGCGACACACAGACAACACACACACACACACACACACACACACACACACACACACACACACACACACACACGCACACACACACACACACACACACACACACACACACACACACACACACACACACACACAGCGCCAATTCCACACAGAAGGAATCACTTTAATTCGATCTCATCATGGTTTTTTTTGTCCAACACAACGTATCATGTCATGAGACTGCTGCGGACATCGTAACCGGAGTCTGGAAATGGATCATGGCTGTGTTAGAGATCACACATGCAGTGCCTATACATTGTATTGTATTGTATCGTATTGTATTGTATTGTATTGTATTGTATTGTATTGCATTGTATTGTATTGCGTTCTAATGTGTTGGGTTGCGCGGCGTTGCGTCAGTTACATTGCGTTGCGTTACTGATGTTTTGTTGTGTGATGCTTAGCGTTGCGCTGTATTGCGGCATTTTGTTGAGTTGTATCATTGTGTATTGTGTTATTGCGGGTCTGTAAATGCTTGGGTATGTCAGTGTAAGAACTGAAAACACGGAACACCTTACGTCTTGTATTGGCGGCTTTGTATCATATTGCATTATCACGGTATTGTATTGTATTGTATTGTATTGTATTGTATTGTATTGCTGTGCCAGCTGCACTGTATTACATTTTGTTAATTTGTATTGTATTGCATTGTGTTGGATTGTATTGCATTGCATTGCATTGTATTGCATTGCATTGTATTGTATTGCTGTGTCAGCTGCACTGTATTACATTTTGTTAATTTGTATTGCATTGCATTGCATTGTATTGTATTGTATTGCTGTGTCAACTGCACTGTATTACATTTTGTTAATTTGTATTGCATTGCATTGCATTGCATTGCATTGCATTGTATTGTATTGTATTGCTGTGTCAACTGCACTGTATTACATTTTGTTAATTTGTATTGCATTGCATTGTATTGTATTGTATTGTATTGCTGTGTCAACTGCACTGTATTACATTTCGTTAATTTGTATTGCATTGCATTGCATTGTATCGTATTGTATTGCTGTGTCAACTGCACTGTATTACATTTCGTTAATTTGTATTGCATTGCATTGCATTGTATCGTATTGTATTGCTGTGTCAACTGCACTGTATTACATTTCGTTAATTTGTATTGCATTGCATTGTATTGTATTGTATTGTATTGCTGTGTCAACTGCACTGTATTACATTTTGTTAATTTGTATTGCATTGTATTGTATTGTATGACTGCAAGTCTGTAAATGAATGGCTATGTACGAGACTGAAAGCACGTACAGCATGCGCCTTCTGTTTGTATTGCATTGCATTGAATTGTACTGCATTGTATTGTATTACACTGCACTGCATTGCATTGTATTGCATTGCGTTGTATTGCATTGTTTTGCATTGCGTTGCATTGTTTTGCATTGCATTGCATTATACTGTATTGTTTTGCATTGCATTGCATTGCATTGTATTGCACTGCACTGTATTGTATTGCATGATGACGGTATTGCGTTGCACTGCACTGCATTCTATTTCTCTCCGTCCGCCGTCACTTGCCACAGCAAACTTCTCTGAGCGGCATTTGTTGCCGTGGTTTCTTTTACGTGCGCCACTCGAAGTGCACTACACCAGCCAGGCTGCACTTGGGACCAAACTGAAGGTTTTTCAGTACGTCTTGCACGAAAGACAACTTGTGGCAACGATGGAAATGGTTAAACAGTTCTTCACAGATTATGAGAATATCATCTTATGTCGGTGTGATTGGTGCTCTTATGTGTCGGTACTTGTTTTTGTTGTTGTTGTTGTTGTCTTTTTTTTTCTTCTTTTTTTTTCCAAAGAAAATGCCAATGCATTTCACATTATTAGATCGATTCCTACTTCACAGCACACGTGACAGTGCCAAAGTCGCTGTTTTGAACAAAATAATCAGTTATGTTGTACTCAACCCAGTACTACGTAATTATGTTGAAATGATAAATAATTTCTTCGTCTTTTTTTAAGTCCTAGGTTTTGTTTTTGCCTTGAAGTTTTTGTGGTCGGTTTGTAAAAAAAGATGGACAACAGTACTGATATTATTGGCTCCTATTGCAACTGGTTATTGTATCATTATTAGGTGACTGCTCCGTATTTTCCGAATATAGCTATCATAACATAAGCTCAATCGGCATAATATTTCATCATCATCATCACATGACAACTGGTTGGTTGCTTGATATGATCATGACATTAATAATGATTGTCACAAACTGACTGATCAATATCTGTCCGGGCTTTTATCGCGGCACCAGAATGAATGATTGTCATCATCGCTGTTGGTTTCATCATCCACAAGAAAAACAACAACAGAACAACAACAACAACAACAACAACAACACCCCAAATCTCGTCATCTATATTCGTCAGTCGGTTTTGCTTGTGATACTTTTCTTTGCCTTCATGGCAGCGGCAGCGGCAGCGGCGGGATTCTATTCGATTCTGACTTTTTTTTTTTTTTTTTTTTTTTTTGTATCATCGATTCCTTTGCATCAGGGAGAGAGAAGGAAGGTTGACAGCATCAGCATTAGGCTTATAGGCAGACATTGCAGGAGGGAGGGTAGGAGGTGGGGGGGATGGGTGGGGGGTGGCGATGGGGGGGGGGGGGGGGGGTGAGGGGGGGAGGAGGGAGGGGGTGGGGGAGCGGGGACTGGAAGCAGAAGAAAAGCAAACAAGGCTTTATACATCCATCCTTGAGTTGGAAGAGACAACAAGAATAATCACTGGAAGAAATGAAAGCAAAGCACTTTCCGCTGCCTTCCAAAATGAGGTCAGTGGGGCAGAGATTGCGCATGCGCCTTGTCCCACTTGCGGCGTGTGATAACCCGGACTGGGAGGTTTTGTAGCTGCAATGTGGAGCAGTGTACAGGGGTTTGGGCCCAAACAAGTCAGTGCACGCGCTTGTGGGAGATATCAGCATCTTGATTTTAAGGGGGTGGGGGGTTGGGGGGGAACGAAGGAAAAAGAAAGAAAGAAAAAAAAGAAAAGAAATAAAAGACCGAGAGAGAGAAAGAATAGCTGAAACAAAAGATTAAACTCCTGCTCTTACCGGGGCTTTTAATCACTCCTTTCGTAAATGTTACTGTGAAGAAGAAAACATTCTCTCTCTCTCTCTCTCTCTCTCTCTCTCTCTCTGTCTCTGTCTCTTTCACACACACACACACACACACACACACACACACACACACACACACACACACACACACACACACACACACACACGCACACAATTGTTTATGATTACAGTGTTCTTTCCAATGTTTTTTGTTTTTTTTCCCCGTAGTAAACAAATCTTGTTTAATGGCTAAGGTTCGTCTTCAGTTAAGTGAAGGAGATTCAACATAGAGTGTCAGTTTTGCAAGCGGTTATTGTTTAGGTACACTGAGACAAAAACTGTATGTTCCGCTAGCTGACTATTGAACTGCTGGCGTCTTTTATCAACAAAACAACTTGATGCCAAAAATCAATTTTCTGTCCCTCGGCCGGAAACGGGTGACTTGTTTCAGTTTCACTTTCTCAAGGAGGCGTCACTGCGTTCGGACAAATCCATACACGCCACACCACATCTGCTGAGCAGATGCCTGACCAGCAGCATAACCCAACGCGCTTAGTCAGGCCTTGAGTGCATGCTTACATATTTGTGTACCTATGAAAGTGGATTTCATTTTACGTAATTTCGCCAGAGGACAACACTCTCGTTGCCATGGGTTCTTTTTCAGTGCGCCAAGTGCGTGCTGCACACGGGACCTCGGTTTATCGTCTCATCCGAAAGACTAGACGCTCAGTTTGATTTTCCAGTCAAACTTAGGAGAAAGGGCGAGAGCGGGATTGGGTGACTTGGAAACAGTTTAGTTCAACATCATTTTTATCAACGCTGTTGCTGCTGCAACATATAATAATAATAATGATGATAATAATAATAATAATAATGGATACTTATATATGCGGTACACTATCCAGAAATCTGCTCTAGGTGCTTTACAAACACGCTTTTGTTAACATAAAACATTGCATCAGTGTTACATACACACGCCAAAATGTGACTACACACACACACACACACACACACACACACACAGACACACACACACACACACACACACACACACACACACACACACACAACACACTGCAAACGTACATTTTAACATACATATCTAACAGCTACCCTAACACATACGCACACATAGGCAGGCACAAACTTTAAAAAAACAAACAAACCAAAACACAAATA
Source organism: Babylonia areolata (assembly GCF_041734735.1). Classification (NCBI taxonomy): domain Eukaryota; kingdom Metazoa; phylum Mollusca; class Gastropoda; order Neogastropoda; family Buccinidae; genus Babylonia; species Babylonia areolata. The sequence goes on along the minus strand of NC_134901.1, from coordinate 44,261,652 downwards.
TACTGACTCACATTTCAACTCCCATTTTCTAACAAATCGTTAGAATCGCGGCCTTTATATCATTTTTTTTTTCATTTTATTTCAAGAGCACGTGCATGTATGTCTCAAGCATGCCTAAAGTTGGGGATAGTTCCAAATTGTTTTTTCAATACTGTTGTTTTTTGTTGTTTTTTTTTTATATATAATTCAAACAAGTGTTTACAGCATGCAAAATTAATATACTCGGTACGGTAGGAAGTAAAAACATTCTGTTGCTCAGAATACTGACAATTGCACATCAACTGAAACACCAGAGGCAGAACAATAGACTGATGTTCATGAACATGATTATTGATTCCATGGGATGATGTGTGGCTTAGTCTTCAGTGTACAGTAATCGCTAGGCATGCCTATGGTGCTCTTGCAGCATAATTTGTTACAATTCCATAATTGTTTTAGAAAAAACAACAACAAAAAAACAACAACTTGTCATTTTCATGTGCCTGTTTGAAATCTTTTATTGACGAACATTTGTAATAATGGCTGTACTCACTGTATTGATTCTACATTTGTAATATGTCACACACACACACACACACACACACACACACACACACACACAAAACACACCAAAAAACCAAAACCAAACAAACAAACAACCCCCCCCCCAAAAAAAACAACAAAAAAACAAAACCAACAACAAACAAACAAAAAAAAACCCCAAAACACACACGCACAAAAGAACAAACAACTCTGACCATATTCTAAGCACATAGGCTATATACAAATCGACCTTTATGAGATAGTCTTCAGTGGATGATATATTTGACGTCAGTTCCTAATCTATGTTATATAAATTCTTGAAAAAACAACAAGAAGTCACGTCGAGTCCTGTCCTCACGTAGTGGTGTAGGCAGGATGTATCTTACCAGCTTCAGTTTTAACCAACATAATCTTCATACATGTACCATAGCCTTCAACAATATATTTCTGCATTATTAATCCTGTTTTAAACTTGAAGTGGGGTGCTTCAGTGACATAACTCCCACCCATCCGACTAAACCCTCAGCGCGCACAGACACACAGATATAGACGCGCGCGCGCACACGCACACACGCACTCACACACTCCATACACACACACATCATTGTATACACACACACCACACACACACACACACACACACACACACACACACACCACACACACACACATCATTGTACACGCACACACACACACACACACACATCATTGTACACACACACACACATCATTGTATACACACACACGCACACATCATTGTACACACACACTGACACCCCCCCCCCCCCCACACACACACACACACACCACACACATACACACACACACACCATACACACACACACACACACACACACACACACACACAACACACACACACTGACACACACCCCGCACACACACACACACACACACACACACACACACACACACACCATACACACACTGACTTCCAGACTTCCAGACGAGACAGACAGACGTGAGGCCAGACAGATCGTGGCCTAGTTCACTATAGGCTGATCTCTGGTTTTCCCCACAACCTCAGTACCCCTCCCCCCTTCCCTCGCATCCCCCCTCCCCCTTCTCTCCCTCCCTGCACCCCCCCTCCCTCCCTCCCCATTACCACCACCTCCCTAAAATCCCAGAGATGAAAGCGGACAGTGGCTGCAGTGCTGATATCTTGCAGCTCTCCTGTGGGATACAGCCCTCAGACACACCGACCTCATCAGGCTTCCTAGCTTTCGTCCTTCAGCTCAGCTTGATGATGCATCAACCATAACGTCCGCTTCCTTCGCCCAGCTGCAGTTTTCACTGCGTTCGGACAAATCCATATTCCTTGACCAGCAGCACAACTCAACGTGCAAGTCAGGCCTTGAGTGCATGCATCTATGACAGGTTCAAATGGCCTAGTGGTTAAAGCGTTGCACTTTCAATCTGATGGTCCCGGGTTCGAATCTCGGTAACGGCGCCTGGTGGGTAAATGGTGGAAAAAAGTTTTCCCCCGATCTCCCAGGTCAGCATAATTATGTGCAGACATGCTTGTGCCTGAACCCCCTTCGTGTGTATACGGCAAGCAGAAGATCAAATACGCACGTTAAAGACCCTGTAATCCATTGCATGTCAGCGTTGGTGGGTTATAGAAACAAGAACATACCCAGCATGACCCGAAAACGGAGTATGGCTGCACTCGTGCACATACGAGCGAAACGTGGGAGTTGCAGCCCACGAACAAAGAAGAAGAAGAGTGCATGCATCTATATCTATGGACCTGTCAGATTGTTTTCACGGTGCAGAATTTTGCCAGAGGACAGCACTTTATAATGTTAGGAGTTCTTCTACAGTGCGCCAAGCGCGTGCTGCACACGGGACCTGGGTTTACCATACGCTGTGTTTGATTCTTCCGGTCAAACTGACCTGGGAGAGATGGGAGCGTGTGTGTGGGGTGTGTGTGGGGGTTGGGGGGGGGGGGCATTGCCACACAAGATGGTAAAAGTCTGACGATCAATGACTGTGTCCACAATTTATCATCCGTTTAGTTCAGTAAAGCAATGACATGATTATAGACGTAGTGATATCTATGTTGAAATCAATCAAAGGTGCAGAACAACTACAGATCATAAAGATGATTCTTGGAGGATCACTGTTTTGGCTCCCTGTCTCGTACAGAATAAGGTACAAGATCAGCGCTCTATGTTACAAAATGTATTCACAAATCAGCCCCTTCCTATCTCTGTGACTGCCTTCACCTCTACACTCCATCTCGCTCACTACGATCAGCTTCGGATCCACTCTGTTTACGCATACCCAGATTCAAACACTCGACTGTTGGCCGCCGTTCTTTCTCTGTCTCTGGACCTTGCAATTGGAATGAACTTCCTCTTTCGCTTCAAGTCTCCACACTTGGCTCTTTCAAGTCTGGTCTTAAAACCCATCTCTTCCCAAAATAGCCTCCCTTCCCTGCCTCTTCCTTGTCTTTAGTTTCTACAGTTTTAGAGTTATGCATGCGTGTGAATGACTGGTGCGAAAGCGCTTTGATTTGTCTCTGCACAAGATTCAGCGCTATATAAATACCATTATTATTATTATTATTATTATTATTATTATTAAGGGATAAGTACAACAGTACAGTCAGTAATCAGAGGAAAGAACTGTTCTCAAGGAGGAAGGTGCAGAATGGTTACCACGCTCTTCTGCCAATACACAGAGTCAACGAGGGTCGGGGTTCAAAACCTGCTTTCGCCCTTTCTTCCAAGTTTGACAGGAAAATCAAACTGAGCGTCTAGTCATTCGGGTGAGACCATAAACCCGGAGGTCCCTTGTGCAGCAGGCACTTGGCGCACTGAAAAAGAACCCATGACAACAAAACGTTGTCTTGTCCTCTGGCAAACTTCTGTGGAAGAAATCCACTCTGATAGGTACACAGATATGTATGTATGCATACCACTCAAGGCCTGACAAAGCGCGTTGGGTTATACTGCTGGTCAGGCATCTGTCTAGCAAACGTGGTAGTGTAGCGTATATGGGTTTGTCCGAACGCACTGACACCTCCTTGAGAAACTGGAATTGTTAACCCTTTCACCGCCAAGCTCGCATTTATGCACAGGCGTGGTAGAGGACCCATGTCACTGAAAGGTGACCATTCATTGGTCTGTTATCTATGAACCTACTGCTCTTAATGTTCGTTGGTGGGATAGGCCATATTTTCTTTTCATCACAGCAGGAATCCCCAGCTATTCTTACCCACTGTCTTTTCTCTGTTAATACCACGAGGGAATTTTGTACTCTAAATTGACTGGCGGTGAAAGGGTTAAACTGTGAATGTCTGGAGCCACGGCACTGGCTTGTGGTAAAGCGGCCCGCTGGAAAGCCAGGGGTCTAGGGTTCGATTCAGTTGAAGCACCCCCGAAAGCGGAGTATGGCTGCCTACATGGCGGGGTAAAAACGGTCATGCACGTAAAAGCCCACTCGTGTACATGCGAGTGAACGTTGTTTTTTTTTTTTGTGCTCTGGCGACCACAGTCCACGTCATATGTCGCTGCTGAAGAAGCGAATAAGAGACAAAGAAGGGAAACAAAGTGAGCAAACGAACAAAGAAAACGGACCTTCAGTGCAGTGCAAGCTGTAAAGTTTGTTACTCGTTGGTCTGATGGTTGATGTGTGATTTGATCTCTACATTTATGTTTCTCTTTTTCTTTCTTTTTTTGTCTCTTCTGAATATAGAATATAATTGTTCGAGAGAAACAGACCACGCTGTCTCCTGTCACACGAACAGTGAAGACACGTAGTAATCCTGCAAGGATACTAAAAGAAGAAAGAAAATACAGGTGGCTCCGCACAACAGTGCAACAATGCACTCTGTACGAATTCCAGAGAGAGAGAGAGAGAGGGGGGGGGGGGGGGGGGGGGCGGGGAGGGGGGGGGGGGGCAAGAGTAATACAATACAGTACAATATAAACCAATCCAATCAAATACAAAACAAATGGCAACACAGTCATGTCCAAATTGAACCGTCCAGAGAGTTCACACACACACACACACACACACACACACACACACACACACACACACACGCACAGAGTGACAGACACGCACAGACGGACAGACAGACGGACACAACACACAAACACACACAGACACACACACACACACACACACACACACACACACACACACACACACACACACACACACACACACACACACACACAGAGAACTACACCCCCACACACAACGACCAGCAGCTATGACCAGTACCAAAGTCCAAGCAGACAAAGGGCTGTAGCCAGAGCAAGGTCGACAAACACACATTGTTCAACAGGAGTTGGGGTGACAAAGATGGAAGTGGGTCACCTCGCCACAGGTCACTCAGTCAATG
>NC_134901.1:44179255-44251755 GCF_041734735.1 Babylonia areolata | reverse complement strand
GCTAAGTGAACTTACGAAAGCTTATTTATCTTATGATGAACGACAAATTCAAGCGAGGAATATTCATGAACGGATCTCTTTCAATATTTATCTCTCTGTCTCTCTCTCTCACGGGCGCCCGCGCGCGCGCGCGCACACACACACACACACACACACACACACACACACACACACACACACACACACACACAGGCCACATGGCACCACTCACTGAAGGCAGTATACTCAAAATGTCTTCAAGTTCAGTCTGAAAGAGCTGAAACAACTAACAAAATCACGAAGCCGCAGCATGTATACTACTACGTCAGTCCAATAAATGGTACGAAAGTAAGCAAACGATAGGTGTATGAACAGTAATCAATGATGCGTATGGCATTGTCAGTGTCAGGTTTCCGTCGTGACAGCTTGTGAGAAATCAGTCAGTCTTAACTATGACAACTCGTAAAGTAGCGTATCTGTACGAACAATCAGTGCACACGACCAAAAAAGCACAACTAAAACAGTCTAAGCGGTGGGCGCAGCATTACTGAGTTGCTGCATCATCGACGGGCGCAATAGCCGAGTGGTTAAAGCGTTGGACTGTCAATCTGAGGGTCCCGGGTTCGAATCACGGTGACGGCGCCTGATGGGTAAAGGGTGGAGATTTTTCCGATCTCCCAGGTCAACATATGTGCAGACCTGCTAGTGCCTGAACCCCCTTCGTGTGTATATGCAAGCAGTTGATCAAATAGGCACGTTAAAGATCCTGTAATCCATGTCAGCGTTCGGTGGGTTATGGAAACAAGAACATACTCAGCATGCACACCCCCGAAAACGGAGTATGGCTGCCTACATGGCGGGGTAAAAACGGTCATACACGTAAAAGCCCACTCGTGTGCATACGAGTGAACGCAGAAGAAGAAGAAGAAGAAGAAGAAGCTGCATCATCAAGTGATATTAGTCAGTCACAGCAGCAGTAGTCGTGTAGTGGCTAAGATGACGGTGGCAGTCCGGCGGTATAGTAGCACTAGTGATGGTTGCAGCATCAGCAGTAGCAACAGTAGAATGAACAGCAGTTTTATTGAGCAGAAGGTTGCAGTACTGATCAACAGGAGCGGTAGTAGAAGCAACAGAAATATGAAGAAGAACAGCATCAGCATCAGCAGCAGTAGTAGATGTTACCGTCCTCATCAGCAGTGGTCAGTAGCTCAACTCAGTAGTAGTGGAGTAGTAGTAGAATGCTGGGGAGGTGGAAGTAGTGTTCCTCCTGCCTCCCCCCCCCCCTTATCCCCCCCTCCTGCCCCCCCCCCCCCCCCCCCCCCCCCCCGCCCCCTCCACACCAAGTCTCCGTTATTTGATTAATACGGTAACTGTATCGTTGGGAAGCGTCTTTGATGCTATGCTGTCATTCTTGTGTGTGTGTGTGTGTGTGTGTGTGTGTGTGTGTGTGTGTGTGTGTGTGTGTGTGTGTGTGTGTATGTGAGTGTGTGTGTGTGTGTGTGTGTGTGTGTGTGTCCATGAAAAGTGCTGTCGGTGAACTTTACGTGCGGAAAGATAACATATAAATGTGTGTCATTTGTTATTCTTATTCACCTTCATCTCATTAGTATCATTACTTGTAGTAGTATGATTATGATCATTCTCGTCATCATTATTATTATCATCATATTTATCATTACTACTACTACAACTACTACTACTACTACTGTCATCAGTGTTGTTGTCAGCTGCAACAGTACTGCAGAAATAGCAGCAGTAGCGCAATTGAAGGAAACTGATCATGTTTGAACACTGAATCCGGGTAAGTCGGCAATGTCCAAGCAGTGTTAGACATTCACTGAGAAAACAGTTCAAAGACAGTCCGGGAAGGACCACATTCCCTTACAGTTCGTCGCTGTCTTTCTGCCGGTCCCAGATGAAGAACCAACTCAGGCATGTTCCAAAAACCACAACGAGAGCAGACAATAACAAATTGCTTCACCTCGCTTGCTTTTTCTTCTTCTTCTTCGTTCGTGAGCTGTGGGTATTCATGACCGTTTTTTACACCACCACCCCCCTTCCCCCGGTCATGTAGGCAGTCATTCTCCGTTTTCGGGGGCCGGCATTTTGGTGGCGACACTTACAGGCAGAAGAAGAGGTGGGGCGGAGGGGAGGGGTGGGGGGTAAGGGGTGGGTAGAGGTAGCAGATGCAAGCAAATAAATGTGTCAAACACCCATTGACGTCCCTTTATTCTGGTTGCAGTTGAACCAAAGTTTACCACATAAATTGTCACGTGACAGAGGACTGGGTTTTTTTTTTCTTTTTCTTTTTTCCCCTGCTGAACCACCCCCCCCCCCCACGCCCCCCTCCCCCCCCCACCACCCCACCCCCCAAAAGACGCTGCAGTCAGCCTGCACGGACATCACAGGGGTCAGTGAGCTGCAGCTCACGTCCAGTACGACATCACAACATTCAGCCAATGAGTTTTTTCCTCTCTCTCTCTCTCTCCTGGCAGTGAGTTGATTATTTCCAGGCCTGAAAATAGAACAACAGGTAGGAGAATAATGAGTCCTGCTCTGAACCGAACCGCACACACACACACACAGACACACAGAGACCCCATGACAAGATACATGGTCTTCGTCCCAGGATCATCCTGCGTCACGGTTCGGCAGATCAGATGGTGCTGCAGTAGTTCAAAGGTAATGATTCGCTTTATTTCATGCTGGTTTGGTTTGAACATAATTTTATTTTATTCTAGGGGAGAAAACTTTTTAAAAAAAGCAACAAAAAAAAGCAAGTGTTCGCCTTCTCTGGGTTCAGTAACCGTTATCTTTTTTTGTCCGGCGAAACTGCTGCTTCATTATTTGAATGGACTCGTGATTTCCCCGTGGCCCTGGGAAATAAATATAGGCATACACTGGAGTCCCCCGTCGGTCCGACGGATGAGTTAACTGGCAGACAGGCTTATCTGTCGGTGTGTGCCCTCATATCAGGGAGAAGAGGCCTATTCTGGATGCGCAGCACTTCCCACAGGTGTTGCAAGGGAAAATGTCTCCAGAAGTTGAGCCCTGAATACACTGATGTATAATAATCGGCAAATAATAGCAGTGCTAGACTCGGCAGCAGTAACATGCTGGTCATAATTCAAGCGGGTTCTCTCATCCACGTTCAGGTCAGAACAAACAGTACAAGAACAGTCGGCTTGTCCACCGACTGCCCGTCAACTGTCCCAAGATCATTGCCCGGCCCACTGACCCCAGACAGATTGAGGTGATGGTGGAGGGGTGGAGAGAGAGGGGGGGGGATAGGAGGGGGGTTACAGCATTGGTTTTTCTCACCCTCTCCTCCCCTCCCTGTGCGCTATTGGTCTGCACACCCGTATTTTATCTTTTATGTTTGAATAACCGATCAAGCTCACCAGTGACCTCAGTTTGCTCAGTTATCGCGATATCCTCAAAGATTTGTCAGTTCGGGGTGACTGCAAACTTATGGTGGAGGGTAAGAAAGAACATGCTACCTCCGAAAACGGAGTATGGCTGCCTTTATGGTGAGGCAAAAAAAAAAAAAAAAGTCACACCCACTCGTAGCTATGAGTGAACATGGGAGTTGCAACTCGCGAACGCAGAAGAAAGGACATGCTTCACCCATTGATTCCGGAATCCTGACAGGAAAGTCCCCCCCCCCCCCCCCCACTCCCCTGTCCTTCCCGTTCAGGTTTTGTGCCTGATTTTCAGTCGAAGTAAATTTTCTTGGGGTCTTGTTCGTCAGTTGTCCTCCGTCTCACCAACAGTCGTCTGCTTTCTATCACTGAATAATCGTGATCGTTCAGTTGTCAAATTTCCTGTTAGGAATCTTACTCCTTTTAATTAAATTAAATTTTTTATTTTATTTTTTAGCTTCCTTTGAAAATGGTGGAATTGTGTTCATGGATGGCCGAAATAAGCTTTTATTGGAGAGGGCAATGGCGGTACTTGAGGCCCTCCCCCCCCCCCCACATCTCCCCCCCCCCCCACCTCTCGATTTTCTCCTCCTCCTCCCCACAATTTTGAGTTTAAAGAGTTGCCGGTGTACTTGTAGAAAATGTATATCTTCAATCTTCAAATTGGCAGGTCAGCCGTCATTACTGACTATTAATGACCTGTTACGTGTGACTTAGCATGGTATTCAATATCCACAATTCTTCCCCTGAATACGGATGAACAGTGTTCACAACAAGGCGTGGACCTTCACTCCACCAGTCACAAAGGAGTGGAGGGGAAGAAGAAATGTGGATGTCGCTGTATTGTATAGTCAGGGATGGGTTGAAAAACGGAATTTTATGATTAAACATTTAGACTGGACGTCAGCGGGTGTTTACTACCCAATACCACTCCCGAATTAACTGTCAAGTTTATAATCAATTTGGCATCACCTCTAAAGGCCTAGATATTAAGCCCGCATACACTTATAAATCCTCTTATATGTTTACAGGAATGGGGTGTGCGGAACTGTATAATGTGCGAATGACTAACACTGAGCATGAATAAACAAATCAATACATCGGTCGCAGGAAATATTGGTGAAAACTGACATGAGTCGCTGTCTGGTCTGTCCCGAGTGAAGTGATATAAATAACTGTATAACCAGAAGGCTGGACTCCGTCGAAAGGCGGGTCCTTTGTGTCACTCAAACGGTGTTGGGACGGGCTGGGAGGGGACTCCGACACACACACCCAAACTCACACAGACACACGCAACTCACAGCCACAGCCACAGCCAAACACACGCTGGCAAAGTGGCGGGAACAGTAATTACACGCTCCAGTGAACACGCCAAACATTAAAGTTACTGCGTCCAAAGTCTGTCCAGTTCTGTGGACGGCGGGAACGCTGACCACACGCACTCCCTCTATCGGCACCAGCACTTGGGTCATCTTCTCCCCTCCTCCCCTCCCCTTCAAGTCGTCCAATGAAAACTGGGCTGTTGAAGCTGTACAACAAAGAAGAAAGCGATAAAATGTGTCGATCAGTCATCACTTGCACAGTCAGCCGAACCGTTCCCCTACCCTGGACTCTCTTTGTTCCAAAATACCACCACGCTAGTGCTGGGGACTGGAAACTCTCCAACGAGAGAATTCAAAAATAGGTCACATGGAGAAGTACTAAAAACGCCGGACTGCCATTTTTTTTTCTTTCCACTGGCTGAGAGCTCCCGCAACGGTACCGAGACAATGGGGAACCGTTAGATGAACGTGGCTTCTTTGTGTACGGCAAGCGCGAGCCGGTTGGCGTGCACGCAGGATGGGTGGGCTTTCAGCTTTGGTCAGGGACTGGGCTCTTTGTTCCGCGCGACAACACTCGACTGTGTGCTGTTCGTGAATCAAGACAGTTTTCGTGCTTCGTAAATTATTTCAGCTGGATTGTACCAAGCTGCATATAATACCACAGCTGAGATGAGAGCGTGTAGTTGAATATGAACGTAAAATCAGCTGTTTTGGTAAATCGTGCGTATTTCATTCATTCAGTGGAGTATAATTTTACGCAAGGACAAGGGAGTTTATGAGTCATCGGCCATTTTCGTGAAGCCCTTCGGTTCATTCCGTGAGCTGGAAGAAAACAAATCGATGTGAGCCAATCATCATTCAAGATGACGCTGAACTCGACCAATCAATGTGCAGGAAACATACCTCGTGGTTTTTCCAACATGGCGGGTGAGTGGACTAACAGCGCTTCGTGTGTTTCTTCGAATTTTTCAACCACGCGTGGTTGCAAATGTATACGTTTTCTATTTCAGATGTCAACTTCCTTTCAGATGAATCTGTTAATGATGCTAGTGATGGTGATTAATTTGTTTTATTTCTCACTGAATGTGTGTCACGTTTCTGGCGTGGTTTGAGAATCACAAATCTCGAAAATGTGCTCCATCCAAAGGTTCATATCGTTTCGCGCCGTAACCTGCATCTTGACAATGGAAAGGTCACATGGTGGCAGATATTCACAAAATAAAATTAAGTTACATTTTATTTATTATTGTTCATACATGAAGTCGTGAAATGTCAGTTTTACTTGTGAAACTTTGGCTAGGAATTCAAACACAATATTCACGAAAGCTGAGAAAAAGGCACCATGATGGAGCTGGTCATGTGACCAACAGGGGTTTCCTGACGACCTTTTGAACTTGGTCTGCCTGCGCGATTCCCGCCGTTAGAATGCGTTTGAATGGGGAGAGGTGCTGAGAGGTTGTGTGGCGAGAGCGTGGAGCATTTATGCGATGTACAGGTGAACACATAGCTGAATCAGACAGGAAAGATGTCACTATAGCGTCGTATGATTCATACAATGACTAATTGCTCCTTTTTTTTGTGGGGGTTCATGTGTGCGCAGTTGGAAATCAGGTCAGCTCACTCACTCATTTTTTTTTCCCTCGCAGTGCGAGTGCAGGCAGAGTAGCGAGCGTACCGTGACCGCGCCGGTTTGGTGTGATAGCGTGTGAACGGACTCGAGAGATACGACATGAGCAAACGAGTTGATACTTCAGAACCGACACGACTTACAAGTTGGTACTTAGGAACTGAATCGATTAGAATAAGGATGAAAGTTAAGAAGAAAAAAAAAAGGAACAAAAAGTTTTTTTGTACGCGTTGTTTGCCATGACAGTAGTCAGCTGGGGGAAGCACGTGGCGGGTTTTCTGTCAATGTGAAATGTAGCCTAGATTTTCTCGGGTCATGTGTACTTCACATGCACGCCAGACATACATGTACTTGGTTTCTTGTTCTCCCGTTGAATTTTGATTGCCTGCTGCTCCAGCTTTCAGGTTCAACCTAGTGTTTTGCTACTTCATTAGTTCTTAAACTCGTATTCTAGATGATTTACTGAATAGTTTTTGTACTTGACATGTTGAGAGAAAATGCACTGGATTTAAAAAAAAAAAAAAAAAAAAAAAAAAGCCCAAAGAAGCAAACAAAAAATGACTCAGGTTTTCAACCAACAAACTTGCCTATAATTCAGCTGAGAGTGAGAAGCAGTGCATTTTTTTCAAGCTCATGGGATAAATTTTTTTCAGTGTTAATGGTATGGTGATGCAGTAGGGTGATGCACTGAGTAAATTATGTGGTTTATATATTCATGATGAACTCTGTATTTTTTTGGTGAATTAGTATATTTGGCATTAGTTTTAATGCAGTCCTTGCTGTGGATGTTGGCAGTGCACATTGATGGTCGACCCTGGATGATTTTGGAGCAGTGGTAGTTGAGAGAATCAGAATTAAGATTGGAAACAGTTTTTCTGCCATTAACTTGGCACTCCTCGTTCCGTCCTGTCCACTTTGCCATCCGCTGGAACAGTTTATATTTCAAAACTTGGTCCATAGAACCGTAGCTCTTTGGTCCATTCTGCATGCTATGCCACCTGTATGGCTGTCTTGCAGTTGCTTGTGATTCACTGGATGTGAACAGAGGAAAACGTTATCAAGTTCATTCTTTTCAGACTCGGTGTGAGATTCCAAGTCTAGTGAACCGCTCTCCTCAATCTTCCTGGTAACATCGCCGTTGAAAACTTTCAGAGGCAGCATGACCGTAGACTGAAAAGTCATACCTTATCGAATATCTGATATATCTGTATGATTCTGCCAATGAATTATTTGTAAGAATCTGCATATGAATAGAAAACACCTTTGCTGTGCAAGCTTTTCCTCTGAAGGCTTTTTTTTGGGAGAGTTGATTGGAGAGGCAAGACTGGAGTTCGTAATTTTATTCAGCTTCATTGAGTCATTGATAAATGCTTGTTATGTTACTTGACCGTGCAAAAAGTTGGTTTGGTCCGCAGTATTTTTTTTTTAGGTGAAATGGGTCCTTTTTTTCCCCCTAAGTAAAAATTTACTGAAGCCAGTGAATAGATTTTTCTTTTGATTTTTTTTCAAGTGTATGTCTTTTTTTTTTGTGGTCCTTTTTTTTTTTTTTTTTTTTTGGTCTTTTTTTTTTCCCAAGTGTTAACTGAAGAAAATAGATGTTTTGATTTTTGCCAGGAAGAACTCTTGTTGAATTAGTGAAAAGTTGATTATGTGTCAGGATACTTTAGATAACTGGAAATGTGTTTGTGGACTGTAGTAAATATTTGTGGGTCTACCCCAGCCATTATCACTGAAAAGTCTTAGAAGGAAGAGGAAACTGTCGTAATTGTACCCAGTTTTCATTTTTTCATAGAGCTGTTGAATATATCATGAAGAATAAAAGCATTGAGTTGACGTTTGAAACCTATTCTGTGTATACACCAAGAAATATTTTTTCTTTTGAACTGTATTGTTAGTCATGGTATGTTAAAGCCTTAAAAAAAACCCCACATATTTTGTTTGGGGAATGAACTTAGAAAGGCTTTCGGCAGAATTTTTTTCTGTCTAGTGCAAATAATTGCCTGTGTAGTATTGGAATTATGGAAGATACGAGGATGATGTGCCAGAGAAGTTGAAAATTTTCCCCCCCTTTTTTTTTTTCAGGTGAACAAGACGACAAAATGCAGCCCCAGCCGCTAGAAAGTGATCCCGAGGGCTCTTTGTACAGGTAAGCAATAGCTGCTGTGATCCAGTCAAGTATCTGGCAGATCTCCCCCACCCTCAAGTAAAAGAACCCCCCCCCCCCCCCCCCCCCCAAAAAAAAAAAAAAAATCGCTCTAATTTTTTGATATTGTGTGGATTTGATTATTTTGGTGAAAAATGTGAATTTGGAAACAGATGGTTTTGTGACAGGAAGGTGGTTGTGGTTTATGGCCGTGGTGTGCAGACCTGTGAAGAGAGATTTCAAAATGCAGCTTTTTCTGTGAAGTGAGTACATGAAATTTTCTCAAGGCATACCAGATGCTTAATTTCCAGATATCTTGGAAAGTAAATATGAGCTGGCAAGTGCCCTGTTTACACGCGCACACATGCGCGCATACACGCACACGCACACACTTTGGGTGTAACGTAGGAATTTTGTGTCTGTAAGAAATAAGACCTGAAAAATGTGACACGTAGGAATTTTGTGTCTGTAAGAAATAAGACCTGAAAAATGTGACAATATATGGGGGAAGAAAATGTTTCCTGTAAATACTGGAAAGCTCACACTTGGTTTGAAACTTACGTTTCGTCTCAATTTATTATTTTAACTTGTGAGTAACTGTACAGGCCACCTGAGAATGAATGGCAAACCAAGAAAATAGAGACCATCAAGACCATTCCATTGCGTTTTTTGTCGCAACAAATTTGTGTGAAATTCAGGCAGCTCTCCACAGGGAGCGCTTTGCTACACTGAGAGGGCCACCCATTTTTTTGGAAAAAAATTTCTGCCTGCAGTTAACTTAGTGGATTTTTGTGGTTTGTGGCCCACAATTCCATGCTGAGTATGGGTTGGAGTCTTACGGCCAGATGACAGGGTAGTTGCCCTTGTTAGATGATGTAGAGAAAGGGGCATTGAATAACACTGTGAAATAAACTGATAGAAATGGATGTGTGCAGTCGGGGCAGAGAGTGGAACATGCTGGAAGACTTCAAAGCGGCTGGAGATGACCAGGGCAGGTGCTTGGTGCTCCTCACAATGCTGGACACCAGATCCTATGATGCTGGTGAGTGGTACAGCGTCACTGGGCCTTGATACAAATTCTGGTGTCTGTGGTGGTGCCAGTAGAGTTGAGTTTTATAACCTCATTGGCTAGTTCCCTTGAGAGCAAGTAGTTGTGGTCTTTGATTTATGAGGGTTTTGTTGTTGGAGAGGGTAGTCCAGATGTGACAGTTGCTTTTTTTTTTTTTTTTTTTTTGCTTTTTGTTTACTTTGCCCTTTTAAAATATTTTTACTGTGGTTTTGGTTGGTCTGGACTGGTTCACATATATCCGTCACAAGTGTAAAATGCTTGACCTACATATAAGACTTCTGGTCTGCTGGCACTCAAATACTGGCTGTTTATGGATGTATGTTTGAAAATTGTCTAGTAATATGTATATTTCTGCCTAAAAAGAATTTGCAGTTAATATTACTCACATGGAGATAATGGTACTCGGCTACATACACACACAGTTCCAGGATTTCCATGTTTTTGGTATTGAAGGTTGTTCCCTAAAAGTGGTGGTGGAACAACAGAAAGAAAAAACAGAACTATGCTTTGACGAGTGAAACGTTTTACAGCGCCAGAGGACAGGGTGGCCTTGTTGGATCAGCTGCCAGGGATCATTGACCACTACCAGAGGACGGTTCCCCAGCTGTTAGATATCGTGGTGTCCCACGTATTGGACGTGGTGGTGCGCTGCCTGGAGCACAGCAGTCGTCAGGTCAGTCTGCTTCCATAGCTGTTGGTGGACACTGTTCCCAGCTGTTGGAGATTGTGAAGAAATTAACATTTGTCCAAACTTCTGCATACAAATGGTGCACTTTGCTCCTTCATGAGAGAATTCAAGATAAATGCAAGTATATAAGTGAATGAAATTCGTTTTGCGATTTTTTTAAAAAATTGGTTGAGGAGTTCTTGTTCCCTGTAAATTTCTGTATTGAATGGTGTTCACAGGGCAGGGATCATATCAAACCATGTGTGAGATGGAAGTCTACAAAGAAAAATTAATCCTGCAGAATACCTATTACACATACTTAACTGTAACCCACTAGTGCAGACTCCGGCAGGGGTCTGACATTCCTGTCCTGTGCAAACTAATTCAGTACAGGGTAAGTGCATTTTTATAAGGAATACATTATTGATATGCTTGACTGTTGTGTTGCAGGTTCGAGAAGCATCCCATGCTGGGTTGGTTCGGATGATGGAACAGAAAGGGGTGAGCAAAGGTATGTTGACCAGTCTTTCTGCATGGGGTTCAGAAAAAAAGCACATTGTCAAAATAGACCGTCTAAGTGATGTAGAGGTGCAGGTGTCCACACATTTGAGGATATGTCAGTGTAAGTTTCTTCACCATCTTAAAATAAAATTTAATTACGCTATGCTTTATCATCAAAACTAAAAGAAAGACTGTACCTTGTAAAAAGCAAATGTTGGGTGAACAACGGGTGTGATTGAAACTGTTCCTGATCTGGTGGTGAATGATCTGGTGAGCCTGTTCATTGTCTGAGCAGGTGATATAGAAGTCCATGTGATGAACCGAGTCTTGGATCTGGCAGACCCAGTCTACATAGAAGATATCCGTTTCAGTGCTATAGCTGTAAGTACTGTTATACTCTGTTGCTGTTTCTTGCAAATTAATGTTCATAAATTGTCAAAATGTTAGTTAATGTAGGCCGAACTGATTAACTATAGGAAAGTCGTGCCTGTTAGAAATTCATACTAAGTAATGAATGGTTATTTGGAATGACCGCAAGTTTTGGAATGGTCAATTTTTTTTTTTTAAAGTCCCCAACACCTGAAAGTATTTCTGAAAGCAAGATGTTTTGGAGGTGTCTGGTTGTGCAGAGATGGTATCCAAACAGTCCAGCTGTGGAAACTGCTGCATGAACTAAGATGGAGGAAAGGACATGATGGTGTGCCCAGTTCAGTGGTGACTTTTGGTGTGAAAGACATGGGTAGTGAGATCCATGGTGAACAGCATCTTATTACTCTGTCTTTTATATCACGTGTCACTTGATCATCACAAGGGCAGCAAGCGTCTACAAGTTTGCATTTCTTTGTTGGGTGCTTTGGTGCGATTCAGAGTGAGGGGTGGAGGAACTGGTTGAAGGAAAGGTGGAGGAGCAATTTGTGTAGAAAGAGGTGGAAGACGTGTTGATGTTGGTCAGAGGAACGTCAGTGTGAGGGGGTTGTGGCTTGATGGATCCTGGGGGCTGCAGGTGGAGGAGAGGAGAGGGGTGGCAGTGACCAAGTGGTTGTGATGTGTGTGGGGCAAGGTCCTATCACAGCCTGCTTGGATCATTACTGCCCTGTCTCATGGTCATCGGTGCTGGGGATGTGTTGGCTTGCTCTCTTCATGGTTAGTTTCCCACTTGCGGTGACCGTTCTGAAGCTTGCACTGCATATTGGATGGAAATTCCGGGTGTGTTGAGAGCTGGATGGATGAGTGTTGAGAGCTGCTAGCTGTGGTGGTGTATTGGTGGACCTGGATCTGTGTTGGGAGCCCTGGTAGACGTGTGATCAGTGAAACCAAGCAGTGGGTTGGTTGTAAGCTCGTCAAAGGGGTTGTGATGTGTACTTGTAATTTCATATCACAGCCAGCTTTGATGAGCAGACGGCTTACAAGAATCGAATGGCTTGTGGGTTTGTGTACAAGTTCTGTTGTGTTTAGTACAGAGAATGTGTTGACGGTTGTGTTGGAAGTATTGTGGATGAAGTCAGTTCAGTGAAGAGGGGATCAGTCGATGGTGAATGAAAGCAAGGAAAGTGTTGATGCACAAGAGGGGAGCCGTCAAAGTGGTTGGGATATGTCGTGGGCATGATCGTATCACAGCCAGCTTTGAAGAGTTTCCCTTTTGTTGACTGTCGGTGCTCACTTCCCTCCTTGCTTCGGTTTCATCAGAAAATGGAAACATCCCGTCTGACAGATAAGGAAACCTCATCGGCATCATTATCCACCATCCATCTCTCCCCAGCTGTTGGGGCAGGACGTAGGGTGAAGACCAGGTGACCTTGTTCTCGGTGGAGTCCAGAGTTGGTGAGATGGCAGTGATCAGATTGGAACTGTTACGCAGGTGCTGATTGTTGGCAAGTGGAGAATGTTATGGCTGAGCGATGGTGGTGCGGTGTGGACTAGTAGCCAGAAAGGGCACTAAAGAGCTTGTGAAATGTAGTTGCAGTCATATCACAGCTTCCTTTGGTGAGCTTACTGCCTGCTCTTCTCATCTCTTCTTTGCATGCTGTGAACACCTGCATGGTTTGTTATTTTACCGATTGGGGTCGAGTGGTTTGTCTAGTTATTGGAAGAGGATAGAATGGGCAGAAGCGTCATTGACCTGATGGTGTGGCAGTAGTGAAGGTGAATTATAACAGGTTTATGAGAAGCGTGGAAGTGATTGGAGGACGCGCCAAGGTGACTGTGATCTGTTGTTGGAGATTCAAATCACAGTCTGCTTTGGTGAGTTCCCCGTCTCTGCCAGTCTGCACTGTTTGAGGAATTGTACTCCTTTGCTTGTCTCTGTTGCATCAAATACAGTTTGGGGCTGCATGGGAATTGACAAATTTTGTACAGTGAAAGGATGTGGGGACAGTTGTGGGTTAACGTGTTCGTCAAAGTGGGTGTGACTTTGTTGTGTGTACTCAAATCACAGCCTGCTTTGGTGAGCCTGTGGCCTGACTCTTCTTCCCTCAGGACAGACTTCACTGGGTGGTTGGGGCGTGCTGTTGGTGTGTGGTGTTCAGTCTGCTACCTTTAAAACTAAATGTGTTTGCTGTTATCATCCTTTGATCTGGGAAAACCAGTATTGGAAAGAGCACAGAAGAAATGTGAGGCAAAATGGTGCTGGTTTGTGCTTTTGGGGAAAGAAAATGGGTCAGTTTTGTTGAAATTACTTTGTTCTTCATTATTTCTGCTGCAAGGATGCAATTGCGGAGTCTGTTTGCCAGAGAATGAGGTTGATAAGTGTTAACACAATCAATTGAAGGATTACCATTTACGAATGGTACAGGGGAAATCGGTCCTGAGGGATTCCTTTAGTGAAAGGTGTAGGAAGGTGGGTTTTAGTTCGCAGAGAGATCACTTGTGTGTGGGTTGACAAGGAACTGTTGCTGTTTCTAGAGTGGGTGGCTTGCTGTTTATTATGCCTGGTGAAGTTGCTGATGCGATGAAGCAGAGTTTGAGATAAGGGTGGTTTGCCAGTGCGTTCAGGTGGTTGTGATGTGTGTATTTTATCATATCACAGCCTGCTTGGATGAGCTGGCAGATCACGTCATCAGCCTGTTTGGAGGAGATGGGAATTTGTTTCTGTTGTCTTTGGCATGTCATGGAGTGCTGAGGGAAGCAGTTGTCATACTGCCTGATGAGTCCTGTCATTGAAGGCAGTGTTGGGAAGAGCTTGGCTAATAGGATGGCAGTGTTTACAAAGCAACTGGATAGTTTGGATGCATAAGCTGATGACGCGACTTGTTTCGTGTGGACTGTGAGTACTGTCATGGGGATTGTGGTTGGGACAGGGAAAAGGTACCCCGAACTATGGCATCAAAGTTACTGAGATATGTTGCATTACAAATCATATCACAGCAGCTTTGGTGAGCTGAAGTGGGGAAATGGCAACAAATGGCCAGTAGTTCGGCTGCCCCATTGACAGATGGTTTGCTGAATGTGTCAGAGTATTGTCTTCAGGTGCTGTTAAAGAGGACAAGTGCGAGAGACGACGGTTTGGGCCATTTTTCCAGTTGTATGTGGAGTTGTTGAGGACACAGACAGTTCATATAGATCCTGTTCTGGGATTTCTCCCTGGACACCCATTTCCAGTTCTTGAGGGACAATGTTCTTTTTATTGGATTTGAATTTCACATGGTCCCAGATGTGGTATTTTTATGCTGTTTCAATGTTTTAAACTTTTACTTTTTATGTGGATTGAGAAGTGAGTGAATTGGTTCTTTCAACATTGTTTTAATCGACCCTTTAACATAGTTTGTTTTTAAGAACTGACAGATAAGCCAAAAGGCCTTTGTGGTTGATTTGGCTACAAGCGACATAACTGATTTGAGATACTGGAGGACAAAGATCGTTGTGCAAGAAAGTGTTGTGTTCAGCTTGGCCTTTTTCAGCTTAATTACAGAAGTGATTGGCAGTTGGTTTTGTAAAATGTTTTTCTGGACCAAAAAAAAGTTATGTTGACAAGGAATTAGGGTAGGTGCAAATGGCATGACAAAAATAAAATGCGCGCAAGAGGTAGGGGCCAGCATGAAAGGATCTGTAGGTGGACATCCAATTCAGGTGAAGAAAAGTTTTATATGTCCCCATACTGCACAGAATGTTAGACTGGTTACTGCACTCTCAGAATGTTCTCAATTATCCTGTTTCTTTGAAAGGAAAAAGTACACCCCCCACCCTCCCCCCTCCCCCCCAAAAAAAAAGCAACAACAAAATGTAAGTGAATTATGTTTTGATGCTGATCTGTTTCCGGGCGCTGGCCTGCAGTTGATGAGTTGGATGGTGACGGTACTGGGCCAGGACATCACAGAGCTCCACATTCTGCCTGTTTTCTGCCGGATGGCCTCTGATCCTCTGAACGTTGTGCGCGAGGTGGGCCATTTATTTTTCAGTTACCAGTGTGTATTTGAAGTTAGTTGAAAAGTTCGTTTAATTACACATACTTAACCGTGACCCAACTAGTGCAGACTCCGGCAGGGGTCTGACATTCCTGTCCTGTGCAAACTACTATCTGCCTATGCGGAGCAGACGAAACTACGGCCGATAACTTCCCGGAAGTAGGTAACCTCCCCTTTGTCCCGCTGGTTATCGCCCTTTTTTTCCGGCAGCCATCATGACTCCTGTACCTGTGCTCTTCATACGGCTAAGTTTTTTCGTATTTTCTGTCTGTCGATTCTCTGGCGTTCTTGTTTGTGGTCAAATTATTTCTCCAACCAGGTCACATAATTATGTAGCTCGATTGGGGAATCGTGCTAAAAGTAAGGGGCGATCGCAATCGATTCGCTGACACTCTGGGCCCTCTACTCCTGGCCCTCTAAACAATGCCAACCCGCCGCCTTCTCCACTTCCTCCGCTTCCTCCGGTCGACTCCAGACCTCCGCCACCTCCTACACCTCCTCTGGTGACTTCTAGAGGTTTGTGGTCACACACTCAGGTCAGTGTTACCTTTCATGTCATTTTTATCGATCCGCGAACTCACTCGACGCGATCCGCGTTTTCTCGGCCCTGCCAGTCGGTAGTGTACGAGTCGATCTCCTCTCTTTACCATACCCACAGTTGCACCAATGGAATGGCCACAATCCCTTGGGGACAAAAAAAAAAAAAAGAAAAAAAAGGCAGCTTGTCTTGGATCCGCACGTTAGACTGGGCCATATGTGGGATGCGTCCGTGGTGGCGGCCGTGACATTGGATCACGCGGCTTGCCTCGACCGTCTCGGATCCAATAGCGACCGAGGCGTGTAGGGATGCCCTCCCCTGGTGTAGGGAGGAAGGTGGACCACTAGGGGACACGCTTGCCCATACGCGTGCACCCCCCTCCTTGTCCGGACCACCCGATCCAAGGGAGGCAACCCCTGCTTCGGCACCCTTGCCGGTGACCGCCGCAGTTATTTCCCTTGCACCGGCACTGCTCCTCGCCTTCAGTGTGAGTGTGTGCACGGTCCTACCAAGCTATGCGGTGATGACCCCATCTGCCACACCGCCGAGTGCTGCTGTTTCCCATCCACTAATGGTGTCTCAGCAAGCTACTCAACCAAACAATCAGCAACTCATCGCTAAACTTGCTGCAGCAATTATGCACCACTCTGCCTTCCGGTGCCGCGCCTTGCGCCCACAGAGCAGGTACGTGCACGCCCCATTGGAACTTCGGCAGTGTTGGATTCTTCTGCCCCATTGCCTAACTCTGCTGTTTCCCAGACTAATATTGGCACTTCCACGTTGGAGTACCTCTTATATCATATATCAATATCAAGGCGTGCAAACCTGACAAGGCCTTTTACCCGCTTG
The DNA here is from genome assembly GCF_041734735.1 of Babylonia areolata. Classification (NCBI taxonomy): domain Eukaryota; kingdom Metazoa; phylum Mollusca; class Gastropoda; order Neogastropoda; family Buccinidae; genus Babylonia; species Babylonia areolata. The sequence goes on along the minus strand of NC_134901.1, from coordinate 44,235,238 downwards.
AAGTGGGGAAGAAAAAGAGAGTCCCCACGTATGTCTGTTGCATTTTTCAACATTGAGTGCGCAGTGCCTGAAAAATCAGAAAATATGTAAATGAGTTTTGTTTTTAAGTTTTCACAATGAATATCAAGATAATTCTTAAACGTATTAATACCTCGATCCTGCCTCTCGGCAGTGCTCGGGCCGATCTTGTCTATCACTTTATCCGTCAACACACAACTGACAACCGAACGTCGGTCCTCTCGCAGGAGCTATTCGCGAGATTGGACCGCCGTTCAGCAACAGGGGGATGCACATCCCACGGCAAGCCGACGGACTTGTCACCCCCTCGTCCACGACGCCCATAACACTGGATTACGGCGCCGTCATGCTACATGCCCCGACCGTCTCGCGTCCGATGGCGACCGATTCGGGTTGGGATGCCCACGGCACAAAGGGACATTATAATTATTCCCCTTGCGCTCGTTTTCACCTGTGTCGGTTACGGTGGCATCGAACCACGGACTCTCACACACAACATGACACTCCTCCCTGTTCAGCGAGGACACGTCGCACAAGGGGGATATGTGCTCTAAAGACACCTTCCTTTTCGACGATTTTCGGCGCCAAGGGAGGCAACTCCACATTTGTAACCTAGGCGCTTGAAGCTGTGGTTAGTTTCGCCGACACAGCACATCGCTCCTGCCCCCCGTGCTGTCCACCAACGATGTTTTCTTTCGGTTTCTCATTGGGTCCTCATGCCCAGTCAGGGACTTTACACATCTTTGCATAGCAACTGCACTTTTCTTGCTGTTTCTCAGGCTATTGGCCACAGGAAATGCATCACAATATTTCCCCTTCTATCCATTTGATTTATTATCACAAGCAACAATCACGAAATATATATATATATACATATTAAAAAAAAAAAAAAAAAAAAAAAAAAATCTATATATATGTATATATATACATATATATATATATATATATACACACACATATATACATATATACGAGATATATTACTACATTCAGACACATTCTGCTTTCACTTATAGATGCGTACTTATCCATCAGTATACACATGTGTATGTGCTTATGGGATAAGTTCAGACGACTTTCATATTAACATGTACAATTATATTTCTATCTCTATTCATTGACATCTATTCATTGAGATTCCCTACATAGCAATATAGGCACACTTGCATTTGCGGCCTTCTGTTCACAATGCCCAGAACTCTCTGCCTCTACGTACTGGCACTTTATTCATATGCGTATGTACATCTCATATGTAGGTGCATGGACAGATTCCTTTCCATTGATGATTATGCACACTTACCCACTTACTTGGGTATATCTGTGCACGCTACATGTATGCTTATACAGCCGCTTATTTCTTGTGTTTCGATCTCTTGTCATTGGCATACTTCTGACATCATCACTTGAGCTGATGGAAGTTTTTATTCCCTCGGCACATATATGTATTCATTGTCATAAATTCATCCCTACCTTGCTTTTGGAGGACGACTGCACTCACAAAAATAAAATAAAATAATAATAGCCTCATTCACGCCTGAATGTATGCTCCTTCACATTTCAGTAGGGGTTGGTCCTTTGGGATCCACACACACCCCCTTCACACCCACAGGGCTAAGAATGCCTCTCTTGGTGCAAGGACGGACAAGGCAACCCAACTCATTTGCCTGCAACAATCACCCATAAGGCTGGAGTTGCACAAGGAAGGATGAGGCAGTCCAACTTAGAGGTGCCACTCTGGACACACATGCCTTTCATTCCTTCCAAGTTTGTAAGGCATCCCTTCTTTCTCCCCTTGCCTAAAACAACCCTTGGTTGCACCACTGTGATTGTGACAAAAGCTCCACACAGGCCCTACATCCTAGCCAGCCTTCCCATGAAGAGGTGTCTATCCTGCCTTACAAGTTTTAGCGGACCCAAAAACTGCCCACTGGGCAGGAGACAATCACCCTCAGCCCATCTCTTCTACTCCTCTCTAGTAGCAGAAGGCCTGGGTCATAATTGTTTTACTCTACATTTGGGAGAAAGGCATATTGACGAGGACGGATGCGTCCCACAAAGCACAACGAACCGTCCATTAGCCACAGGGGTGTACCTTTCTGCCCACTCATACCAGCACGGCAGATGCCGCATTCAAGCACATCAGTTCACCCCATCACCTTGCTTGAACACAAATCCAGCATCAACGTCTCAAACAATTGGCATTTGAAAGCACTTTCTGCACTTAGTCTCCCCTGCCCAATCCTTTCGGCCTCTACACACAACCACTGCTGTGGTTACAGATGGCCATTCCTCCTCAAGCACTGTCTTTCCAATGAGACACTTCCAGAGGTTTCTAGCCTAGGCAGGCTATCCCATCATGGAGCCCCAGCCTTCGGTCAAGGGCCTGTCAGAGGATGACTTTGTTGTCACTTCGGAAGCAAGCACCATGTCTTTCCGACACACGGTTGCAACATAATCTGCATGGTGAACACCTTCGTCCCTGAAGCACACAGCAGCTGTTTCCTGATTTACCCATGCTGATTGGTGTCCTTCTAGGAACAGTATATGATAATCAGTCGTGTACGACAGTCTCCATCAGAACAGCAAAGGAGGCATCTGCTGTCCAGTCTATTCGGGCTGGAATTCGATTATACATTTTATAGTAGAGAGTGTTTTGCCCAAGTTGCATCCCCGGTCCCTCAATCAAGAGGGCCTTAGGACTCATCATTGGGACGGTTCCAAAAGGCTACCTAGGCCTAAGGCTACAGCACTAAGTCCCAGTGCAATTTGACTTCTAGTCTGAGAGACATAGTCATTCATGAAAGACTAAGCTGCAAATGATTTCCCTTTGCAATTAAGAAACCACTGATAATACAGCTCTCACCTTGCAGTTGGCCATACTAAAAACGTATGTCAGATCAGTGCCTTGATGTCAATAGCCAGTACAACACATCTTGAGCCACTTACCTCCCTGCCCCGCCCTGCTCCATCCCAGACTCAGTGCGCACCACTCACAGCCAGAGGCCTGTCATGGATCCGGTCCCCTTTCTCACTAAAGAACCTTCAGCAAAAATTTTCCCCATGGAAGCCCTCTTCCATTTGGGAATTCCACCACAGAATGAGACTCAGTGGCCTGTGGGCACATGAAATGCACTTCCACAGCCTGATCCAACCCAGCCATTGACTGCCGACAACTTTCTGCAGGTTACTCCAACATGCCACACTCAGGCAGAGAAGCCACCAAGCCTTCCGTATGTCCCTTCGTGATGGTACCTACCTGGGCAATTACACAACCCTGTCCCAGAGACACCAGGGACATCAAGTCTTTTGTTGCCAAATGTCTGCCATTCTATGCATAGGCAACATACCAGTGCTGTCATTTTTTGACAACGTCAAAAAAGGGGGGAGGGGCAGAAGGGGGGGAGTGCCCATCGCCTATCAGCTCGCATGGAGGAGCTCCACAGATCTGGCTGTCATGCCTGAGGCAGGCCCAACACGGTGACCTACCTCTGTCTCATGCCACAGTTTCCTTCAAACACAAAAACCACTTCCACTATCGGCCCACAAATCCGTTGTGGAATCATCAGATCAAACCACATGCGCACCTCCTTGCATTGACGCTCATCCGCTCAGCTGTGGTCCACAGACCTCCCCCACAATACAGCTGTGGACCTCTGTCTTCTTTACCCGCACTAATGTCCTTAGGCGACACAGTACACTCTACTTTCGTCAAATTCTACTTGAGGGACACCTATCGCCTAAGGGATAATGGCTCATCGACTTCTACCAGAGAGATGTCGCACGCCTGCGGGTTGATGGCGCAAGAGCCATCGCTTCTGTGGTAGCTGCACAACAGACCATCACAGCACACAGACAGTAGAACAGGTGAGCCCTCCACCTTGTCGCGCTATTCTGCACTAGTTGGGTCACGGTTAAGTATGTGTAATTAAAAGGAAATTTTCTATCTAAAATTACGTTTAAATAACATACTTACCGTGACCCAAATTTAAGACCCTCCCGTCCTCCCCGCTTCCTGTTCTCCCTGCTTGCTGCGCTGGTGATGGCATATTGCCGTCAAAAGAGGGCGATAACCAGCGGGACAAAGGGGAGGTTACCTACTTCGGGGAGGTTATCGGCCGTAGTTTCGTCTGCTCCGCATAGGCGGATAGTAGTTTGCACAGGACAGGAATGTCAGACCCCTGCCGGAGTCTGCACTAGTTGGGTCACGGTAAGTATGTTATTTAAACGTAATTTTAGATAGAAAATTTCCTATATACATATTTAAAAAAAAAATATATATATATATATACACACACACATATATACATATATATGAGATATATTGCTACATTCATACACATTTCTGCTTTCACTTATAGATGCGTACTTATCCCTGGGTATACACATGTGTATGTGCTTATGGGATAGGTTCAGACGACTTTCATATTAACATGTACAGTTATATTTCTATCTCTATTCATTGACATCTATTCATTGAGATTCCCTCCATAGCAATATAGGCACACTTGCATTTGCGGCCTTCTGTTCACAATGCCCAGAACTCTGCCTCTACGTACTGGCACTTTATTCATATGCGTATGTACATCTCATATGTAGGTGCATGGACAGATTCCTTTCCATTGATGATTATGCACACTTACCCATTTACTTGGGTATATCTGTGCACGCTACACATTCTTATACAGCCGCTTATTTCTTGTGTCTCGATCTCTTGTCATTGGCATACTTCTGACATGATCACTTGAGCTGATGGAAGTTTTTATTCCCTTGGCACATATATGTATTCATTTTCATAAATTCATCCCTACCTTGCTTTTGGAGGACTGCACTCACACACACACCAAAAAAAAAAAAGCCTCATTCACGCGGGGGGAGTGCCCATCGCCTGTCAGCTCGCATGGAGGAGCTCCACAGATCTGGCTGTCATGCCTGAGGCAGGCCCAACACGGTGACCTACTTCTGTCTCGTGCCACAGTTTCCTTCAAACACAAAACCACTTCCACTATCGGCCCACATCCGTTGTGGAATCATCAGATCAAACCACATGCGCACCTCCTTGCATTGACACTCATCCGCTCAGCTGTGGTCCACAGACCTCCCCCACAATACAGCTGTGGACCTCTGTCTTTACCTGCACAAATGGCCTTAGGCGACACAGTACACTCTACTTTCGTCAAATTCTACTTGAGGGACACCTATCGCTTTAGGGATGATGGCTCATCGACTTCTACCAGAGAGACGTCGCACGCCTGCGGGTTGATGGCGCAAGAGCCATCGCTTCTGTGGTAGCTGCACAACAGACCATCACAGCACACAGACAGTAGAACAGGCGAGCCCTCCACCTTGTCGCGCTATTCTGCACTAGTTGGGTCACGGTTAAGTATGTGTAATTAAAAGGAAAATTACGTTTAAATAACATACTTACCGTGACCCAAATTTAAGACCCTCCCGTCCTCCCCGCTTCCTGTTCTCCCTGCTTGCTGCGCTGGTGATGGCATATTGCCATCAAAAGAGGGCGATAACCAGCGGGACAGAGGGGAGGTTACCTACTTCCGGGAGGTTATCGGCCGTAGTTTCGTCTGCTCCGCATAGGCGGATAGTAGTTTGCACAGGACAGGAATGTCAGACCCCTTCCGGAGTCTGCACTACTTGGGTCACGGTAAGTATGTTATTTAAAGGTAATTTTAGATAGAAAATTTCCTTTTTGACTCACTTGTGTAAACAAAGTCAGTCTGTGTTTTTACCCGGTGTTCAGTTGTCTGTGTGTCCATGGTAAACTTTAACATTGACATTTTCTCTGCAAATACTTTGTCAGTTGACACCAAATTTGGCATAAAAATAGGAAAAATTTAGTTCTTTCTAGTCATCTTGTTTAAAACAATATTGCACCTCTGGGATGGGCACAAAAAAATTAAAAAAAGAAGCCTAATTATATGCAAACTGCATTTACTGTTATATTTATATTTTTTGTATTCTCTAAACTTGGCACTTTGACCTCTTATTCTGACACAACAACAAGAGGAGTCATTATCATTTTTTGTTCAAACAGGAACTTCTTTTGCTAAGCATGGAATTTTTTATTTATTTTGCAAACGTTTTGGTGCAGATAGTAAAAAAAAGGGAAATTACTCTGTAATTAATGCGGGGGGACTTAATTTATCACAAGTGAGTCTTGAAGGCCTTGCCTCTCTTGTTACGATTCTGTTAAAGGGCTGCAACTTCTGCCTTGGAGGTGAAAAGTTACTGGGACCTTAGCATAACTTCCACCTTTGCTCGCTTGTTGTGCAGGTGTGTGCTGCTTATTTCAGCAAGATGTGCACTGCTGTGGGAAGGCAGACCCTGGAGCACCTGTTGGTGAGTTCAGAGTTTCTTCTTCTTCTTCTGCGTTCACTCGTATGCACACGAGTGGGCTTTTACGTGTATGACCGTTTTTACCCTCCATGTAGGCAGCCATACTCCGTTTTCGGGGGTGTGCATGCTGGGTGTGTTAGTTTCCGTAACCCACCGAATGCTGACATGGATTGCAAGATCTTTAACGTGCGTATTTGATGTTCTGCTTGCATATACACACGAAGGGGGTTCAGGCACTAGCAGGTCTGCACACATGTTGACCTGGGAGATCGTAAAAATCTCCACCCTTTACCCACCAGGTGCCGTCACCGTGATTCGAACTCGGGACCCTCAGATTGACAGTCCAACGCTTTAAAACTACGTTTACACGGGATGCAACTAACTTGCAACCAATTTGCAACTAACTCTTTGAAACCGGCGGAGACTGGTGGAGACTGGTTGCCCCCGGTTGTGGCCTGTCGCTGCTGGTCTCAGAAACCAACGGATTTTCCCGATTTTTGGTTGCATTTTTGGTCGCAAGGCTCATTTTATTTCCACTCCAAGACCGATAATTTTTTGAGGGCCTTGCAACTAAACTGCGAAAAAACGGTCGCCGCCGGTTGCCACAGCTTGCCGCTCGTCTCAGCCGGTTTCCAACAGGAAATTGATGACGCAAGCGGCACGCGTGTCACAGGTTTTTCTGTCTGGCTTGGCAGACGCTCGCAGCGTGGTTTCTCGTGTGTGTTGCCTAGTTAGTTGCACGTAAGTCGCCGCCGGTTGCATCCTGCGGAGACTGTCCAGTCGCATGTACCAGCCTTGCAACCAGAATTTGAATTTGGTTGCAAGTTAGTTGCATCCCGTGTAAACGTAGCATAACCACTCGGCTGTTGCGCCCGTCTGTTAGGAGTTTTGTTGGATTTGTTATCAGTGTCCTCCGCTTTGCTGCGTGCATGTGTGAATTAAACCTTCAGTTTTTGCTTTAACCTCTTGAGTGCCTCAGTGTGGAAGCTTTCATCCCCTTCTGGTATGCAAAAAAAAAACACAAAAAAAACCGTGGTGGCCTGGGATGGAAATTTCTGTCTGTGTCATTGTAGGGATTTTCTAACAGCAGAATCATTATATTCATGTGCAATTGTGATAATAGGAATAGTGTGTTATTTTCCTTTCAGAAAAGTATAGGTTATACATATTTTGTTATAGTAGTTTGCTTGCTAGAGTTTAGAAAAAAAAGGAAGAAATGACACCCTATGTTACAACAACATCCCATGGCAAATAGTTGTTGAGCCTAGAAATAGCCATGGTACTGAAAGGGTTAATATGTATGTATTTGTGCGCTTGAACATAGAATTTGAAGGTATGAGTTTCCCCCTCCTAATCCACCATTGTAATCTTTTGACTGCATGTGCATCGTTGGTAAATATTTTTCAGACATTTGTATCCAGTTCGTTCTTTCTCTTTTGGAACTGATGTTTGTTGATGGCTGCCGGAAAAAGAGGGCGCTAGTCAGGGGGGCAAAGGGGAGGTTACCTACTTCCTGGAGGTTATCGGCCGTAGCTGTATTCAAACTTTGAAAAGGACCGGCATGAGCTGTTCACTACTGCCTTGTTCATCAGTCTAATCAAGAGTGCACAATTAACTTTGGAAAGAGGACAGAGACAAGCTGTTTATGACTACCATGTCAAATCACTGTGTATTTAACAAGAAAAACACAAGCTTAGTGCATATTTAACTTTTGAGAGAACAAACACAAGCTCAGTGTGTATGTAACTTTTGATAGAACAAACACAAGCTCAGTGTGTATGTAACTTTTGAGAGAACAAACACAAGCTCAGTGTGTATGTAACTTTTGATAGAACAAACACAAGCAAAGAACAAACACAGGCTTGGTGTGTACAAGCTTAGTGCGTGTTTAACTTTTGAAAGAACAGCCACAAGCTTAGTGCGTGTTTAACTTTTGAAAGAACAAAACACATTTAACTTTTGAAAGAACCGACACAAGCTTAGTGCATGTTCAACTTTTGAAAGAACACACTAAAGCAAAGAACACTTTTGAAAGGACAAACACAAGGCAAGCAAAGAAGAAACACCAGCTTGGTGTGTATTTAATTTTTGAAAGGACAAACACCAGCTTGGTGTGTATTTAATTTTTGAAAGGACAAACACCAGCTTGGTGTGTATTTAATTTTTGAAAGGACAAACACCAGCTTGGTGCGTATTTAATTTTTGAAAGGACAAACACCAGCTTGGTGTGTATTTAATTTTTGAAAGGACAAACACCAGCTTGGTGTGTATTTAATTTTTGAAAGGACAAACACCGGCTTGGTGCGTATTTAATTTTTGAAAGGACAAACACCAGCTTGGTGTGTATTTAATTTTTGAAAGGACAAACACCAGCTTGGTGTGTATTTAATTTTTGAAAGGACAAACACCGGCTTGGTGCGTATTTAATTTTTGAAAGGACAAACACCAGCTTGGTGTGTATTTAATTTTTGAAAGGACAAACACCAGCTTGGTGTGTATTTAATTTTTGAAAGGACAAACACCGGCTTGGTGCGTATTTAATTTTTGAAAGGACAAACACCAGCTTGGTGTGTATTTAATTTTTGAAAGGACAAACACCGGCTTGGTGCGTATTTAATTTTTGAAAGGACAAACACCAGCTTGGTGCGTATTTAATTTTTGAAAGGACAAACACCAGCTTGGTGCATATTTAATTTTTGAAAGGACAAACACCAGCTTGGTGCATATTTAATTTTTGAAAGGACAAACACCAGCTTGGTGCATATTTAACCAGAACAAACACCAGCTTAGTGCGTATTTAATTTTTGAAAGGACAAACACCAGCTTGGTACATATTTAATTTTTGAAAGGACAAACACCAGCTTGGTGTGTAGTTAACCAGAACAAACAGCAGCAAAGAAGAAACACAAGCTCAGTGTGTATTGTTAACTGGCTCAGTACGGCCAGTCCTCTCTTCTCTACACAGACCCCTCGGATGTCCAGTGGGTGTCTGAATGACCCAACCTTTAGCTTCCGTCGTCAGAATTGTGGTATTCTTTGTCTACATTCACCTCTTCAGTATAAGAGCCTTCCGCTTGCAATATTTTGATGATGGTAATTGGGGTGAAATGCTGTTAACGTCGTCTCTTTTGACATTCGTATGGAGAGAGTTAACTTTGAAAAGCAGAAACACAAGCTGTTAACGACTAACTGCCATGGTTCTCCAGCTGCCCAAACTGCGCAGCCTGTGTGAGGACGAGTCGTGGAGCGTCCGCAGGGCGTGCAGTCAGTCCTTCACGGCCGTGTCGGCCGCCTGTCCCCCCGAGCTGCGGTGGCGCCACCTGCCCCGGCTGTTTGTGGACCTGCTGACGGACCCGGTGCGGTACGTCAGGTCAGCGGCCTTCCAGCAGCTGGGGTTCTTCATCGCCACCTTCAGCCGCCAGCCCCCACCACAGTCACCGGCATCGTCATGGTCACAGCCCCGAGGGGCGGGGGGTGGCGGGTCTGACATCTCCCACAGTCAGAGGTGAGTTGTGTTGTATTGTATATTGGTCTTTGTTCACGACAGATTTGTCTGTGAAAAATTCAGGCTGCTGCAATCTCAAGGGAGAGCGTGTGGCTACAGAGCAGAGCCACCTTTTTTTATGTGTGTGTGTGTGTTTTTTTTTGTTGCTTTATTAAAATTAGTTTTGTGTGGCAACAAACATCTTGAAGTCACCAGAGGAGGTGGTGGAGGTCTGGAGTGAGTGGAGGAGGTGGCTGGTTGGCGTTGTTGAGAGGGCCAGGAGTAGAGGGCCCAGAGTGTTAGCGAATCAATTGCGATCGCGCCTTAATTTTAGCACGATTGCCCAATCGAGCTACATAATTATGTGACCTGGTTGGAGACATAATTTGACAAAAAACAAGAACGCCACAGAATCGACAGACAGGCAGAAAATAAGAAAAAACTTAGCCGTATGAAGAGAACAGGAACATGAGTCATAATGGCTGCCAGAAAAAGAGGGCGCTAGCCAGCGGGATAAAGGGGAGGTTACCTACTTCCGGGAGGTTATCGGCCGTAGTTACTTTCATTTTCTCCGCATAGGCGGATAGTAGTTTGCACAGGACCGGAATGTCAGACCCCTGCCGGAGTCTGCACTAGTTAGGTCACGGTAAGTATGTTATTTAAACGTAATTTTAGATAGGTATGTTATTTAAACGTAATTTTAGATAGAAAATTTCCTTTTAGATAGAAAATTTCCTTTTATTTATTTTAAATACTTTTTAGAGTAAAAGTATGGGAATGAATAGAAAAAAACAACAAAAAACAAACAGCAACAAGCAAGTCATGTTTCAGTTTTATCCACCAAAAAAAGCAACATTTTGTCACAAGCAAGGTTGTTGTCTACAACAGTATGTGTGTCTGTGAAGGAAATCAACCCATTGTATCAGTCATTATTTTTTTCAGACAGTCCTCAACTTTTTAACGGGAAGTGACACACTTTACAAAGGCAGTGTTTCAGCTTTCTAAGTGTACAGTGGTTGTTTCCCTTTGACTGTTCAGTGCCAGTGTGAGAGAAAAGCGCTGATCAACATGTGATTGGCATTTACATGAGAAAAAGGCAGTGAATGACCATGTGTTGGTTAGCAAGGTAGCGTCGATTTAGAGTGAGAAGTTACAGAGAGTGATGGGCAAGTCGTGTTTTCCATGTGTGTGGGAGACTTGCCAGAAATGGAGACAGTTGATGTATTTCTCTTTTTTATCACAACAGATTTCTCTGTGTGAAATTCGGGCTGCCCTCCCCAGGGAGAGCGCGTCGCCACACTACAGCGCCCCCCCTTTTTTTCTTTTTCTTTTTTTCCCCTGCGTGCAGTTTTATTTGTTTTTCCTACCGAAGTGGATTTTTCTACAGAATTTCGCCAGGAACAACCCTTTTGTTGCTGTGGGTTCTTTTACGTGCGCTAAGTGCATGCTGCACACGGGACCTCGGTTTATCGTCTCATTCGAATGACTAGCGTCCAGACCACCACTCAAGGTCTAGTGGAGGGGGAGAAAATATCGGTGGCTGAGCCGTGATTCGAACCAGCGCGCTCAGATTCTCTCGCTTCCTAGGCGGAAGCGTTACCTCTAGTGCAGCGCCCCCCATGACCCAGCCAGGTCACAGGACCTGTCACAGTGGGAGACTGGTGGTAACAGTGTCAAAACGTGTTTAATTACACATACTTAACCGTGACCCAACTAGTGCAGACTTGCAGGGGTCTGACATTCCTGTCCTGTGCAAACTATCCGCCCATGCGGAGCAGACGAAACTACGGCCGATAACCTCCCGGAAGTAGGTAACCTCCCCTTTGTCCCGCTGGTTATCGCCCTCTTTTTCCGGCAGCCATCATGACTCCTGTACCTGTGCTCTTCATACGGCTAAGTTTTTTCGTATTTTCTGTCTGTCTGTCGATTCTCTGGCGTTCTTGTTTGTGGTCAAATTATGTCTCCAACCAGGTCACATAATTATGTAGCTCGATTGGGGAATCGTGCTAAAATTAAAGCGCGATCGCAATCGATTCGCTGACACTCTGGGCCCTCTACTCCTGGCCCTCTAAACAACGCCAACCCGCCGCCTTCTCCACTTCCTCCGCTCCCTCCGGTCGACTCCAGACCTCCGCCACCTCCTCTGATGACTTCTAGAGGTTTGTGGTCACACACTCAGGTCAGTGTTACCTTTCATGTCATTTTTATCGATCCGCGAACTCACTCGACGCGATCCGCGTTTTCTCGGCCCTGCCAGTCGGCAGTGTACGAGTCGATCTCCTCTATCTCTTTACCATACCCACAGTTGCACCAATGGAATGGCCACAATCCCTTGGGGGAACAAAAAAAAAAAAAAAAGGCAGCTTGTCTTGGATCCGCACGTTAGACTGGGCCCTATGTGCGATGCGTCCGTGGTGGCGGCCGTGACATCGGATCACGCGACCCCCCACGCGGCTTGCCTCGACCGTCTCGGATCCAATAGCGACCGAGGCGTGTAGGGATGCCCTCCCCTGGTGTAGGGAGGAAGGTGGACCACTAGGGGACACGCTTGCCCATACGCGTGCACCCCCCCCGCCCCCCTTGTCCGGATCACCCGATCCAAGGGAGGCAACCCCTGCTTCGGCACCCTTGCCGGTGACTGCCGCAGTTATTTCCCTTGCACCGGCACTGCTCCTCGCCTTCAGTGCGAGTGTGTGCACGGTCCTACCAAGCTATGCGGTGATGACCCCATCTGCCACACCGCCGAGTGCTGCTGTTTCCCATCCACTAATGGTGTCTCAGCAAGCTACTCAACCAAACAATCGGCAACTCATCGTTAAACTTGCTGCAGCAATTATGCACCACTCTGCCTTCCGGTGCCGCGCCTTGCGCCCACAGAGCAGGTACGTGCACGCCCCATCGGAACTTCGGCAGTGTTGGATTCTTCTGCCCCATTGCCTAACTCTGCTGTTTCCCAGACTAATATTGGCACTTCCACGTTGGAGTACCTCTTATATCATATCATATATCAATATCAAGGCGTGCAAGCCTGACAAGGCCTTTTACCCGCTTGAAGTGGGGAAGAAAAAGAGAGTCCCCACGTATGTCTGTTGCATTTTTCAACATTGAGTGCGCAGTGCTTGAAAAATCAGAAAATATGTAAACGAGTTTTGTATTTAAAGTTTTCACAATGAATATCAAGATAATTCTTACATGTATTAATAACTCGATCCTGCCTCTCGGCAGTGCTCGGGCCGATCTTGTCTATCACTTGATCCGTCAACACACAACTGACAACTGAACGCCGGTCCTCTCGCAGGAGCTGTTCGCGAGATTGGACCGCCGTTCAGCAACAGGGGGATGCACATCCCACGGCAAGCCGACGGACTTGTCACCCCCTCGCCCACGACGCCCATAACACTGGATTACGGCGCCGTCATGCCACATGCCCTGACCGTCTCGCGCCCGATGGCAACCGATTCGGGTTGGGATGCCCACGGCACTAAGGGGCATTATAATTATTCCCCTTGCGCTCGTTTTCACCTGTGTCGGTTACGGTGGCATCGAACCACGGACTCTCACACACAACATGACACTCCTCCCTGTTCAGCGAGGACACGTCGCACAAGGGGGATATGTGCTCTAAAGTCACATTCCTTTTCGATGATTTTCGGCGCCAAGGGAGGCAACTCCACATTTGTAACCTAGGCGCTCGAAGCTGTGGTTAGTTTCGCCGACACAGCACATCACTCCTGCCCCCCGTGCTGTCCACCAACGATGTTTTCTTTCGGTTTCTCATTGGGTCCTCATGCCCAGTCAGGGACTTTACACATCTTTGCATAGCAACTGCACTTTTCTTGCTGTTTCTCAGGCTATTGGCTACAGGAAATGCATCACAATATGTCCCCTTCTATCCATTTGATTTATTATCACAAGCAACAATCACGAAATATATATAGAAAAATCTATACATATTTAAAAAAAAAAAAAAAAAAAAATCTATATATATGTATATATATATATATATATATATACATATATATATACACACACACATATATACATATATATGAGATATATTGCTACATTCATACGCATTTCTGCTTTCACGTATAGATGCGTACTTATCCATCGGTATACACATGTGTATGTGCTTATGGGATAGGTTCACACGACTTTCATATTAACATGTACAATTATATTTCTATCTCAATTCATTGACATCTGTTCATTGAGATTCCCTACATAGCAATATAGGCACACTTGCATTTGCGGCCTTCTGTTCACAATGCCCAGAACTCTCTGCCTCTACGTACTGGCACTTTATTCATATGCGTATGTACATCTCATATGTAGGTGCATGGACAGATTCCTTTCCATTGATGATTATGCACACTTACCCACTTACTTGGGTATATCGGTGCACGCTACACGTATGCTTATACAGCTGCTTATTTCTTGTGTCTCGATCTCTTGTCATTGGCATACTTCTGACATCACTTGAGCTGATGGAAGTTTTTATTCCCTTGGCACATATATGTATTCATTTTCATAAATTCATCCCTACCTTGCTTTTGGAGGACGACTGCACTCACAAAAATAAAATAAAATAATAATAGCCTCATTCACGCCTGAATGTATGCTCCTTCACATTTCAATAGTGGCTGGTCCTTAGGGATCCACACATACCCCCTTCACACCCACAGGGCTAAGAATGCCTCTCTTGGTGCAAGGACGGACAAGGCAACCCGACTCATTTGCCTGCAACAATCACCCATAAGGCTGGAGATGCACAAGGAAGGGTGAGGCAGTCCAACTTAGAGGTGCCACTCTGGACACACATGCCTTTCATTCCTTCCAAGTTTGTAAGGCATCCCTTCTTTCTCCCCTTGCCTACAACAACCCTTGGTTTGCACCACTGTGATTGTGACAAAAGCTCCACACAGGCCCTACATCCTAGCCAGCCTTCCCATGAAGAGGTGTCTATCTTGCCTTACAAGTTTTAGCGGACCCAAAAACTGCCCACTGGGCAGGAGACAATCACCCTCAGCCCATCTCTTCTACTCCTCTCTAGTAGCAGAAAGCCTGGGTCATAATTGTTTTCCTCTACATTTGGGAGAAAGGCATATTGACGAGGACGGATGCGTCCCACAAAGCACAACGAACCGTCCATTAGCCACAGGGGTGTACCTTTCTGCCCACTCATACCAGCACGGCAGATGCCGCATTCAAACACATCAGTTCACCCCATCACCTTGCTTGAACACAAATCCAGCATCAACGTCTCACACAATTGGCGTTCGAGAGCACTTTCTGCACTTAGTCTTCCCTGCCCGATCCTTTCGGCCTCTACACACAACCACTGCTGTGGTTACAGATGGCCATTCCTCCTCAAGCACTGTCTTTCCAATGAGACACTTCCAGAGGTTGCTAGCCTAGGCAGGCTATCCCATCATGGAGCCCCAGCCTTCGGTCAAGGGACTGTCAGAGGATGACTTTGTTGTCACTTCGGAAGCAAGCACCATGTCTTTCTGACACACGGTTGCACCACAAGACCCCGTCAACTCTCTCCGGCTTCCTTACATTGCAACATAATCTGCATGGTGAACACCTTCGTCCCTGAAGCACACAGCAGCTGTTTCCTGGTTTACCCATGCTGATTGGTGTCCTCCTAGGAACAGTATATGATGATCAGTCGAGTACGACAGTCTCCATCAGAACAGCAGAGGAGGCATCTGCTGTCCAGTCTATTCGGGCTGGAATTCGATTATACAATTTATAGTAGAGAGTGTTTTGCCCAAGTTGCATCCCCGGTCCCTCAATCAAGAGGGCCTTAGGACTCATAATTGGGAAGGTTCCCAAAGGCTACTTAGGCCTAAGGCTACAGCACTAAGTCCCAGTGCAATTTGACTTCTAGTCTGAGAGACATAGTCATTCATGAAAGACTAAGCTGCAAATGATTTCCCTTTGCAATTAAGAAACCACTGGCCATACTAAAAACGTATGTCAGATCAGTGCCTTGATGTCAATAGCCAGTACAACACATCTTGAGCCACTTACCTCCCTGCCCCGCCCCGCTCCATCCCAGACTCAGTGCGCACCACACACAGCCAGAGGCCTGTCATGGATCCGGTCCCCTTTCTCACTAAAAAACCTTCAGCAAAAATTTTCCCCATGGAAACCCTCTTCCATTTGGGAATTCCATCACTGAATGAGACTCAGTGACCTGTGGGCACATGAAATGCACTTCCACAGCCTGATCCAACCCAGCCATTGACTGCCGACAACTTTCTGCAGGTTACTCCAACAGGCCACACTCAGGCAGAGAAGCCACCAAGCCTTCCGTATGCCCCTTCATGATGGTACCTACCTGGGCAATTACACAACCCTGTCCCAGAGACACCAGGGACATCAAGTCTTTTGTTGCCAAATGTCTGCCATCCTATGCATAGGCAACATACCAGTGCTGTCATTTTTTGACAACGTCAAAAAAGGGGGGGGGCCAGGGGCGGGGGAGTGCCCATCGCCTGTCAGCTCGCATGGAGGAGCTCCACAGATCTGGCTGTCATGCCTGAGGCAGGCCCAACACGGTGACCTACCTCTGTCTCGTGCCACAGTTTCCTTCAAACACAAAAACCACTTCCACTATCGGCCCACATCCGTTGTGGAATCATCAGATCAAACCACATGCGCACCTCCTTGCATTGACGCTCATCCGCGCTCATCTGCTCAGCTGTGGTCCACAGTCCTCCCCCACAATACAGCTGTGGACCTCTGTCTTCTTTACCCGCACTAATGTCCTTAGGCGACACAGTACACTCTACTTTCGTCAAATTCTACTTGAGGGACACCTATCGCCTAAGGGATAATGGCTCATCGACTTCTACCAGAGATGTCGCACGCCTGCGGGTTGATGGCGCAAGAGCCATCGCTTCTGTGGTAGCTGCACAACAGACCATCACAGCTCACAGACAGTAGAACAGGCGAGCCCTCCACCTTGTCGTGCTATTCTGCACTAGTTGGGTCACGGTTAAGTATGTGTAATTAAAAGGAAATTTTCTATCTAAAATTACGTTTAAATAACATACTTACCGTGACCCAAATTTAAGACCCTCCCGTCCTCCCCGCTTCCTGTTCTTCCTGCTTGCTGCGCTGGTGATGGCATATTGCCGTCAAAAGAGGGCGATAACCAGCGGGACAAAGGGGAGGTTACCTACTTCCGGGAGGTTATCGGCCGTAGTTTCGTCTGCTCCGCATGGGCGGATAGTTTGCACAGGACAGGAATGTCAGACCCCTGCCGGAGTCTGCACTAGTTGGGTCACGGTAAGTATGTTATTTAAACGTAATTTTAGATAGAAAATTAACTTTGCTGCAAACTCAAGGGAGAGCGTGTGGCTTCAGAGCAGAGCCACCTTTTTTTATGTGTGTTTGTTTTTTTGTTGCTTTATTAAAATTAGTTTTGTGTGGCAACAAACATCTAGAAGTCACCAGAGGAGGTGGTGGAGGTCTGGAGTCGACCGGAGGGAGCGGAGGAAGTGGAGGAGGCGGTGGGTTGGCGTTGTTGAGAGGGCCAGAAATAGAGGGCCCAGAGTGTCCGCGAATCGATTGCGATCACGCCTTAATCTCCCAATCGAACCATATAATTATGTGACCTGGATGAAGACAAAATTTGACAAAAAACAAGAATGCCAGAGAATCGACAGACAGGCAGAAAATACAAAAAAACTTAGCCGTATGAAGAGCACAGGAACAGGAGTCATAATGGCTGCCAGAAAAAGAGGGCGCTAGCCAGCGGGATAAAGGGGAGGTTACCTACTTCCGGGAGGTTATCGGCCGTAGTTGCTTTCGTTTTCTCCGCATAGGCGGATAGTAGTTTGCACAGGACCGGAATGTCAGACCCCTGCCTGAGTCTGCACTAGTTAGGTCACGGTAAGTGTGTTATTTAAACGTAATTTTAGATAGAAACTTTCCTTTTATTTATTTTAAATCCTTTTTAGAGTAAAAGTATGGGAATAAATAGAAAAAAACAAAAAACCCAGCAACAAGCAAATCATGTTTCAGTTTTATCCACCAAAAAAGCAACATTTTGTCACAAGCAAGGTTGTCTACAACAGTATGTGTGTCTGTGAAGGAAATCAACCCATTGCATCAGTCATTATTTTTTTCAGACAGTCCTCAACTTTTTAACGGGAAGTGACACACTTTACAAAGGCAGTGTTTCAGCTTTCTAAGTGTACAGTGGTTGTTTCCCTTTGACTGTTCAGTGCCAGTGTGAGAGAAAAGCGCTGATCAACATGTGATTGGCATTTACGTGAGAAAAAGGCAGTGAATGACCATGTGTTGGTTAGCAAGGTAGCGTCAATTTAGAGTGAGAAGTTACAGAGAGTGATGGGCAAGTCGTGTTTTCCATGTGTGTGTGGGAGACTTGCCAGAAATGGAGACAGTTGATGTGTTGAGCAGTGCAGCGCCCCCCACGACCCAGCCAGGTCACAGGACCAGTCACAGTGGGAGACTGGTGGTAACAGTGTCAAAACCTGTTTCACTGTGTCTGGATAGTATTCAAGTCCTGCCCCCCCCCTCCCCCTGCTGAGCTGTAGGTGTATTGAAATGTTGTTTTTAATTACACATACTTAACCGTGACCCAACTAGTGCAGACTCCGGCAGGGGTCTGACATTCCTGTCCTGTGCAAACTACTATCCGCCTATGCGGAGAAAATGAGAGAACTACGGCCGATAACCTCCCGGAGGTAGGTAACGTCCCCTTTGTCCCCCTGGCTAGCGCCCTCTTTTTCCGGCAGCCATCTCGACACCTGTTCCTGTGCACTTCATACGGCTAAGTTTTTCGCATTTTCTATCTGTCTATCGATTCTTTGGCGTTTGTTTTGTGTCCAATTATGTCTTCAAACACAAGGTTCGTAGGGTCCTTTCAAGTCCTTTTAAGTCCTTAGGAATTGGATTTTGGTCAAAAGGCCTTTTAAGTGCTTTGATTCAGCAAGTTGGTCCTTTTAACTCATCAGGAGGTCCTTTTAATTTTTGAAAGGTACTGTTAAGTCCTGTTTTATGAAGAGAAAGAGACTTGAGAACGAAACTGAAACACCTTCGAAACCAAAACCGCAAGTTGCAAAGCGCGTTGAAAGATGCCGACGCGATCGTCTGAAACTCAGTACTTACTGTAGGAGGATACAGCCTATAGGCCTAGGCCCTAACAGTAGTGCGCTTTCTGCTCGGTGGCAGACGCGAAGCGTGGTACAGTGGCTGTGAGTCACGCCTGCTGCTGCTGCTTTGCTTAGGCCTAGCCTACAGTGACGTGAATTGTAAAGACTAAATACGACAGTCGAATGGGATTAGCTGTTCTTCCGTTTATGAGAGGTAAGTGTCTGCTGTTCTGCATGTCAAATAGATTGGGGTGTACTGTAAAGTCATGTCGGCAAAGGTCCTTTTAAACTGATTTGAGGTCCTTATAAAGTCCTTTAAAGGTCCTTTTTTGGCTTCATGCCCACCACCTGGGAACCCTGAAACAGGTCGCACAATTATGTAGCTTGATGGGAGATAGGGCTAAAATTAAGGCACGATCGCAATCGAAAAAAACCTATTCAGTGCGTGACTTTGCCACAGGGACACTGTTATCACCTCACCACCAGACGGCAGCACTGGAGCAGCTTGTGGAAAAGATTCCGGCTCCTCACCAGATGGCAGCACCACGGTGGCAGTGGACGGTGCTGCCACCAGCTCCTTCGGCACATTTCAGTACTGGAGACTGCCGCTGCCCTCTGTGGATCCGAACCTGGTCAGTGGAGGCCAGCAGGACCACAGCAATGCTGCAGCAAAGGTACACCTTCAGTTTTCAGTTTCAGTTTCTTAAGGTGTCACTGCTCTTGGACAAATCCATATATAATAATAATAATAATAATGGATACTTATATAGCACACTATCTAGAAATCTGCTCTAGGTGCTTTACAAAAACGCTTTGTTAACGTTACCTACTTCCGGGAGGTTATCGGCCGTAGTTCTCTCATTTTCTCCGCATAGGCGGATAGTAGTTTGCACAGGACAGGAATGTCAGACCCCTGCCGGAGTCTGCACTAGTTGGGTCACGGTAAGTATGTTATTTAAACGTAATTTTAGATAGAAAATTTCCTTTTTGAGACGAGATTTAAAAGATACGAGGGAATCAGAATGACGGAGGTTATCAGGGAGCTTGTTCCACGTCTTTGGCGATTGAAAAGAAAACGATATATGCTACACCGCATCTACTTGGCAGATGGCTGACCAGCAGCATAACTTGATGTCAAAACAGGGCTGAGGAGCTGCTGTAAGTGTAACTGCTGTAACGCCAGCTAGTGGAGTGGGGCCTGGAGGTAGTGTGTGTGCCTGGGAAGGGAGGTAATCTAAGCACACTGGTGGGAATCCCCATACTTTCCATTATTTCCTCTGTAGCTGTAGCTACTTTCGTTTTCTCCGCATAGGTGGATAGTAGTTTGCACAGGACAGGAATGTCAGACCCCTGCCCGAGTCTGCACTAGTGGGTCACGGTAAGTATGTTCACATACTTAACCGTGACCCAACTAGTGCAGACTCCGGCAGGGGTCTGACATTCCTGTTAGATAGAAAATTTCCTTTTCCTGGCAAAATTGTGTTGAAAAACTTTGATAGGAAAACTAATACACCTGCAAGCAGAAGAGAGACTGGTGCTGTCACAGTTGCCACATGTTCTCCAATTTTTAGTTAAAATACGCACAGGGCAAAATGCCTTGTAAACGCTTAACCCCTGCTTTGAAAAAAGAAAGATGATGTTCATGAACTAATGATAATTTAGTATGCAAGTTATGATCATGTTGCTTGACGAAAGTAATGTCGATTTAGATCGAAAGAATAGTAAGTATGCAGTGAGATGTCAATGTGTGACTGAAAACCCAAGTGAGAAAAACCAACCCAACTGTCGGCTCCCCAAATCTGATGACAGGCGGTGACGGTGAACGGCAACGCGTGCATCGACACTGACGTCGTCATGTCCTCAGTCAACAACGACAGACACCACAGGAAGTCTCCGTTTTTTGGGGCGGGGGGCGAGGAGGAGGTGGACTTAGCGTGCTGTGAGCTGCAGAGTGTGGACACGAAGGGAGTGGGGGAGGTGATCTGCAGCATCGGGGACATCCGGGTGGGGGACCACAGCACGGGCGATGTCACCATGGACCTGGAGGAGCCGTTTGCTGGTAAGAGAGGGTGCTGGTTGACGAAATCCAGCCGCAGACACGACCATGCACCGCACACCCAGAAATCGCATGACTTTTTCATGTTTTTTTAATCTGATACTCACAGAAATGAGTGATCAAAAGAAAGTGAAAAACAAGGTTTATATGTATTCTTATCGCTCCACTTCCGCGCTTGGGGCGAGTCTTGTCCAAGTGTCGGTTGATTCATGGGGGACTGCCATTGGAGGGACGTGGTGGCGGGCGGTCTACACTCTGGGGGAGACGCTTACTCAGTCTGGCTCCACGACTAAGCTAAGCCATTGTCTTCAGCAGGGGGCTTCGTAGGGGGTGTCCTAAGTACGTTCAATCAGAACAGGCACTACCGAACACCACCACAGTGACTCAGCAGCAGTGCAGGGTCTCCTCTGGTGTGTGGCCTCCTGGCGACCTAACATCAGTGGTTCCCTGTGGACTGCTGGTGCTGGGAACTGAAACAGACGAACCTGGGGGTGACTGTGTATGGGGGACTCGGAATGAGCGTTGTGGGAGTAATGCCACTGAAACGGTGCAGATGATGGGGCAGCAAAAAAAAAAAAAAAAAAAAAAAGAAAGAATAAAAATACAGATATATATATATATATTCTTAACTTTTGTACATGGATGCAGATGAAGCTGTTCCACAGTCCACACAAAAAGGTAGCTGAACAGTCCCAAGAAAAATAGATTTCGTGATGTCAGTCACCACACTATTCTTGTCGCTATTCTATCACTGATTACACATTGGGCTCCTTGGTATCCATTGGAAACACTAAAAACAACAACACAACATTAGCTTCTTCTACTTTATCTTCTTCATCTGAGCCTTGTTCTGACACTGATTAACTAGTTTTTTGCAGTTTAAAACCTCAAGTCGACTGGCTAGCTGCAATCTTACTGAATCCGTCGAGTCTAAATTTAGACTTCAGTGAGTTCGTCTTTCAAACGAACCCTCGCACACAGTCAGTGTCAAGGGAGGAAAATTTCCTTTTGGAAACAATCATTTGCAAATATGTTTCTTCCTTTAAAGTGTCACAGTCTCAGTAGATTCTACTTTTAAATGTGATGGAGCATCTTCAACGCTAAGGTCATGCTGTCCGTACATGTATGCAGAACAGCGTGATTGAGTTAACTCTCTGCCCTCTGATAGAAAAATCCCAAGGGAACTTCTACATCCTGTGTGAAGGGAGGTAACTCCACACTGAACTCACACATACTAAACAAACCAACAAAAAAAAAAAAAATCATATAAATTCAGTCTTTAACTATTTTGTTGCGGAAGTCAGCTCATGATATGCAGAAAACGTCATAGTTTCACTGGGAACATTTTAGTTGTGAAGAATATTTTGTTTTTATTGTTTTTTTTTTTTGTTTTTTTTTAAACGAATCTACTGTGTTGTTGAAAAGTCTAAAGCTGTGTGTGCATTGAAGATGATGAAAACTGATTCTGACTGAGTGATCTGTTGTGTGTGTGTGTGCTCATTTTTTCATTCCCAATAGTCAGCTACAAGTAAAGATAATTCATCATTACAGTTGCCCTGGATTTAAGGCATGACTAATCAATCATTCTCAGCCATTTTTACCCCCCCCCCCCCCCCCCCCCCCAAAAAAAAAGAGGGCGCTAGTCAGGGATGCCAAGAGGAGGTAACCTACTTCCGGGAGGTTATTGGCTGTAGCGACTTCCGTTTTCTCTGCATAGGCAGGTAGTGGTTTGCACAGGACAGGAATCGGACCCCTGCCGGAGTCTGCACTAGTGGGTCACGGTAAGTATGTTTCTTAAACGTAATTTTAGGGAAGAAAATTTCTTATTTTGAACATTCATAGCTCCAGAAGATCGAAGCTGTCCAGAGACGAGCAGCACGGTTTGTGGTCAACCGGTACCACAACACATCTAGTGTCACCGCAGTGATCGACAGACTGCAATGGCCGACGGAAGGTAGCTAGGCTTGCCATGCTACGGAAAATAATGGACGAAGAGGCGATCGTCGACAAAAGCTGCATCGTGCCAGCCCCACTCAGACAAAGAAGGAAACATTCTCGCCAGCTCAACCAGATCCGGTGTAAAACCCAATACAGACAATATTCCTTCTTCCCCAGAACGATACATGACTGGAACAACCTGCCTGAAACAGCTATAGCAGCAGACACCTTGGACACCTTTACGTCTAGGGTGCCCCCCAATCAGTAGTTAATTAGATAACAGGTCCCCTGTGGAAAGAAGTGAGAAATGTCCTCCTGCTCTCAGTGCATTGTGGTGGGACTGCTAAAAGCCTATTCAGAGTGGATGACAATGGTCAAATCATTGTTTCTTTATGTTATACTTCATGCCTGCATTGCAATAGACATGAAATATACCATGCATTTAGCTCCAGGAATTTAGGTTGCTAAAGCTGGACATTACCCGAAACATGTGATCCCGTTGAAATTTCAGCCTCAGGGCCTTCGACCTTGGCAAATGCTGGCCCATCTAAACTTGACTGAGAATGAAAACACAGAAAGATGTCAATCGCAAGTTTAATGACAGATGACTGGAAGAGTTTGACGTGCTAATTTCTGCACAGTCAGCATCCAAGGTTCACAGTTGAAAAATACTTTTGGCAAGCTGGCCACTTGGCCAAAAAGAAAGAGAAATAAAGAAAATACAGAGACAAGCTGACACAGTGACAGAAAATTCAGCTGAGGAATTCTGTCAGTAGAAACAGAACCAGAGGTGGGTTTGAAGTGGATGGATAAATGAAGATCAGAATTCAGTTGATCATTATAATAATAATGGTATTTATATAGTGCTGAATCTTGTGCAGAGACAATCAGAGCGCTTTCACACCAGTCATTCACACGCATGCATAACTCTAAAACTGTGGAAACTAAAGACAAGTAATGGCAGGCAAGGAGGCTATTTTGGGAAGAGGTGGGTTTTAAGGCCAGACTTGAAAGAGCTGAGAGTGGAGACTTGACAAAGCGAAAAAGGAAGTTCATTCCAATCGCAAGGTCCAGAGACAGAGAAAGAAAGGTGGCCAACAGTCGAGTGTTTGAATCTGGGTATGCGTAAACAGAGTGGATCCGAAGCCAATCGTAGTGAGCGAGATGGAGTGTAGAGGTGAAGGCAGCCACAGAGATAGGAAGGGGCAGTTTTGTGAACACATTTATAACATAGAGTGCTGATCTTGTACTTTATTCGGTGTGAGACAGGGAACCAGTGGAGATGTTGCAAAAGAGGAGTCATGTTTGGGTTATTACTGTCTGTTACCTGATGCCTGATAGCAGCATGCTGAATTTCAGTTTAATTACACATACTTAACCGTGACCCAACTAGTGCAGACTCCGGCAGGTGTCTGACATTCCTGTCCTGTGCAAACTACTATCCACCTATGCGGAGAAAATGAGAGAACTACGACCGATAACCTCCCGGATAGTAGTTTGCACAGGACAGGAATGTCAGACCCCTGCCGGAGTCTGCACTAGTTGGGTCATGGTAAGTATGTTATTTAAACGTAATTTTAGATAGAAAATTTCCTTTTTGTTTTATGTTTTGTTTCATGTGACTTGGTGCTTTACTCTTTAGACAAGTTTTTGTTTTGTATTCTTCTTTTTTTTCTCTCTCTTTTTAAAGTTATGTTTGTGACAGTAATATATAACAGCACAGATCATGCTAGCAGTCATTTCATGATACTGGCATTGATACACATTTGTTGTTGTTGTGACTGCAGTTTTTGAAAAAATAAGTTTTTTTTATTGTTTAAAAAAAAACCAAACACTTTCACATTGGATTTCAGTTTAACCAGTCTTTGTGTGTATGTATGTGATGTCTGTAATGATAATTATAATAATTAATATTTATATAGGCCTGAATCTTGTGCAGAGACAAATCAAAGCGCTTTCACACCAGTCTGTCACATGCATCAAACAAACCAACCACCAACCAACCACCAAAGCAACAAGCTGAAACAGGTGGTGATTTATTAAGACTGTCCCTCAAAATTTGTAAAATGAGCCCCCCAAAAGGTGAGACAAAGGTCATGATATTGACCTTCAAAATTGTAGGTGCATGGAGAACAGTGCTTTGTTGGTGCCTGTGTCCAGATGTGTGCGGTGACCTCAGCTACATGGACGAGGACCCCACACCCCAACAGCAGCCAGATGACGCCATCCTGGCACGGCAACAGGTGAGGGAGGTGTGGCTGTTTCCACAGCACGTCAGCCTTGTCTTTCATTTTGGTGTCATTTACTGTACCATGTCAAACTGATGCAAACTAGGCCTATCGGTTTGCTCTGCTTGGCCAAATTTCGCGCGGCTAACAGTGAAAAGATGACCTGTCTTGCCCGGTCTGCTCTTAGCCAATCAAACGCCTCTAAAAGCTATAAGCGCTGAATCATTCCTTTGGCCAAGGCTGTCCACGCAATCTTGTCAGGTTTACGCTGTGTCTCGTCTTACGCTTTTTTTTGGCTATTAAGCGTATCTTGTCTTTCATTTTACCATTAACTCTTCCAGCAGGAGGAAGGTGGCAGAATGGTTAAGGCGCTCAGCTGCCAGTACAGAGAGTT
Source organism: Babylonia areolata (assembly GCF_041734735.1). NCBI lineage: Eukaryota > Metazoa > Mollusca > Gastropoda > Neogastropoda > Buccinidae > Babylonia > Babylonia areolata. The sequence goes on along the minus strand of NC_134901.1, from coordinate 44,209,635 downwards.
GGTGAGGGTGTGGGTTCGAATCCCACTCTTGCCCTCTCTTCCAGGGTTGACTGGAGAATCGAAGTGAGCGTCCAGTCGTTCAGATGAGATGAGAACCGGCAGTCCTGTGTGCAGGACGCACTTGGCGAACCCATGGCAACGAAAATGTTGTCCTCTGGCAGATGGCCTTGTGGAGTGATGGCCAAGAGGTAACGCGTCCGCTTATGAAGCGAGAGAATCTGAGCGCGCTGGTTCGAATCACAGCTCAGCTGCTGATATTTTCTCCCCCTCCACTAGACCTTGAGTGGTGGTCTGGACGCTGAGTCATTCGGATGAGACGATAAACCGAGGTCCTGTGTGCAGCATGCACTTAGCGCATGTAAAAGAACCCACGGCAACAAAAGGGTTGTTCCTGGCAAAATTTTGTAGAAAAAGCCACTTCGATAGGAAAAACAAATAAAACTGCATGCAGGAAAAAATACAAAAAAATGGGTGGCGCTGTAGTATAGCGACGCGCTCTCCCTGGGGAGGAGAGCAGCCCGAATTTGACACAGAGAGATCTGTTGTGATCAAAAGAAATACAACAACAATAATAATCTGTTGCAGAGCTGTCGGTCAGGCATCTGCCTAGACAGATGTGGTGCAGCGTCTATGGATTTGTTCCAACACACCTCCGCCTCTTTTAGAAACTGAAATTGAAACCTGAAATCTTCCATCGCCAGTTTCTGTGTGAAAAAACACACTCCCCTGTGCAAAATGTTTTTTGATAAGTTAACGATGCTGTCGGTAGCGGGCTTGGGTTCAAGTCCAAACACCACAGTGGACTGGTTCACTTCAAACTATGTCAGTGGGCAAAGTTTTATCATTTGTATTTGTATATCTTTTTTATCACAACACATTTCTCTGTGTGAAATTCGGGCTGCTCTCTCCCAGGGAGAGTGCGTCGCTACACTACAGCGCCACCCTTTTTTTTTTTTTTTTTTCCTGCGTGCAAGTTTTTTATTTGTTTTTCCTATTGAAGTGGATTTTTCTACAGAATTTTGCCAGTAACAACCCTTTTCTTGCCATGTGTTCTTTTACGTGCGCTAAGTGTGTGCTGCACACGGGACCTCGGTTTATCGTCTCATCCGAATGACTAGCGTCAAGACCCCCACTCAAGATCTAGTGGAGGGGGAGAAAATATCGGCAGCTAAGCCGTGATTTGAACCAGCACGTTCAGATTCTCTCGCTTCCTAGGTGGACGCGTTACCTCTAGGCCATCACTTCACTGCCAGCACAGCAGGGCGTAGGTACAGAAAACGGGGTTATGCACCAAAAATGTTACATGTCTATGTGAGAGTATTGGCTGGCTGTATGAATGACACCAATGGATGAGGTTGATAATGGAAGCTGTCAGCTCTACCCAGGTAGGAGGCAGCTCGTTGTGCCAATGAATCAGTGTTTGTAAAGCGTGTGGAGCTTGGTCTGACTTGAGGATGGGTGCTACATATATAGGTATCCATATCACCATATTTTGGTTGTGTATTTCACAGAACGTCAGTATCCATATCATCATATTGTGGTTGTGTATTTCACAGAACGTCAGTATCCATATCATCATATTGTGGTTGTGTATTTCACAGAATGTCAGTATCCATATCATCATATTGTGGTTGTGTATTTCACAGAACGTCAGTATCCATATCACCATATTGTGGTTGTGTGTTTCACAGAACGTCGTTCCGCACTGCCTTCTGGAGCAGTTCCTGGGGATGACGGATCCATCACAGGCGGTGACAGTGGACACAGACATCACGGTGTTCTGCGCCTACACTCTGCCGTCCGTGGCGTCCGCACTGGGGCCTGGCAACTGGCCCTGCATCCAGCGCCTCTACCACTCCCTCACCCAGTCTTCCCTGGTAAGTTTACGTTGGTTGTTGACTCACTTAGTACCCCCGAAAACGGAGTATGGCTGCCTGTATGGCTGGGTAAAAACGGTCATGCACGTAAAAGCCCACTTGTGCACATACGAGAGAACGTGGGAGTTGCAGCCCACGCATGAAGAAGAAGAAGAAGACTCACTTAGTACTGCCAGTTAGCTCCCCTGACTTTCCCTACAGACGACCCATTTGTATGGGTAAGAATTAAAATCGCCGAAGACGGGCGCAATAGCCGAGTGGTTAAAGTGTTGGACTGTCAGTCTGAGGGTCCCGGGTTCGAATCACGGTGACGGCGCCTGGTGGGTAAAGGGTGGAGATTTCTATGATCTCCCAGGTCAACATATGTGCAGACCTGCTAGTGCCTGAACCCCTTTCGTGTGTATATGCAAGCAGAAGATCAAATACGCACGTTAAAGATCTTGTTATCCATGTCAGCGTTTGGTGGATTACGGAAACAAGAACATACCCAGCATGCACACCCCCGAAAACGGAGTATGGCTGCATACATGGCGGGGTAAAAACGGTCATACACGTAAAAGCCCACTCGTGTGCATACGAGTGAACGCAGAAGAAGAAGAAAAATCACCGAAAAACAAATGTTAGAATTTATGAACTGATTCAAACACCTTACTGTCGGTGGCTGCTCTTTCTCTGTCTCTGGACCTTGCATTTGGAATGCTCTTTCTCTGTCTCTGGACCTTGCCTTTGGAATGCTCTTTCTGTCTCTGGACCTTGCCTTTGGAATGCTCTTTCTCTGTCTCTGGACCTTGCCTTTGGAATGCTCTTTCTCTGTCTCTGGACCTTGCATTTGGAATGCTCTTTCTCTGTCTCTGGACCTTGCATTTGGAATGCTCTTTCTCTGTCTCTGGACCTTGCATTTGGAATGCTCTTTCTCTGTCTCTGGACCTTGCATTTGGAATGAGCTCCCCCCTCTGTGCTTCGTCAGGTCTCCGCACTCAGCTCTTTCAAGTCTGGCCTTAAAACCCACCTCTTCCCTAGAGATATCCTCCCTTCCCTGTTCCATTTTTGTTTTTCAGTCTAAGAGTTATGCATGCATGTGTGACTGACTGGTGTGAAAGTGTGTGATTTGTATTTGTATTTCTTTTTTATCACGTCAGATTTCTCTGTGTGAAATTCGGGCTGCTCTCCCCAGGGAGAGCGCGTCGCTACACTACAGCGCCACCCAATTTTTTTTGGTATTTTTTCCTGCCTGTAGTTTTATTTGTTTTTCCTTTCAAAGTGGATTTTTCTACCGAATTTTGCCAGGAACAACCCTTTTGTTGCCGTGGGTTCTTTTACGTGCATGGGACCTCGGTTTATCGTCTCATCCGAATGACTAGCGTCCATACCACCACTCAAGGTCTAGTGGAGGGGGAGAAAATATCTCTGCACAAGATTCAGTTATTAACTGACAACTTCTAAAACCAGACCACCACTCAAGGTCTAGTGGAGGGGGAGAAAATATCTCTGCACAAGATTCAGTTATTAACTGACAACTTCTAAAACCAGACCACCACTCATGGTCTAGTGGAGGGGGAGAAAATATCTCTGCACATCATTAGTTGGGGGAACAAAATATCAAACTTCCCTCCTTTCTGATGCAGTGAGATGGATGAAGAGGTGTCCATATTATTTGTTTGAAATTTGTATACACTGACTTGTTATTTAAATAAATCCAGGAAGCACAAAGAGTTTGAAACAAATTAATTTCAGAACATTATTTTGCCTGATCATCTAATTCTTGTTGTCTGCCTTTGTGATGAAACTGGAACCTGTTACCACCCTCCTGCTGCTCACAAGCACAGCAACCCACACTGCATTTATTGGTTGCAATGGGGAGCAGAAAAGGTCAGTTATGTTCTTTATGGAAATAAGGTGCCACTCCAAAAATTCAAAACTATCTACCCCCTGGGCTCTTCTATTGAAATGGTTGTAAACTTCTGCATTCACTCGTATGCACACGAGTGGGCTTTTAACGTGTATGACCGTTTTTACCCCGCCATGTAGGCAGCCATACTCAGTTTTCGGGGTTGTGCATGCTGGGTATGTTCTTGTTTCCATAACCCACTGAACGCTGACATGGATTACAGGATCTTTAACGTGCGTATTTGATCTTCTGCTTGCGTATACACACGAAGGGGTTCAGGCACTGGCAGGTCTGCACACATGTTGACCTGGGAGATCGGAAAAATCTCCACCCTTTTACCCACCAGGCGCCGTCACCGTGATTCGAACCCAGGACCCTCAGATTGACAGTCCAACGCTTTAACCACTTGGCTATTGCACCTGTCGAAATGGTTGTAAACAAAAGAGGACTCATTAAACGGATTTTTTGATTGACAGTTTTTATTCTCAGACATCTGTCCCTTCCAGATCAAAGTTCGGGAGGCCCTGGCAAGGTCCCTCCACCAGATGGCGCTGATCATGGGTGAGGGCATCACCCGACAGGACCTGCTGCCTGTCTTCAGGGCGTTGCTGCAGGACACGTACCAGGTACGGTTTGGCGTCCTGCAGCACCTGAGTAAGTTCCTTGAGGTGAGTAGCTCTTGTCTCCTGGTGGTGATGTGGTTTGGGATGTAATGAACTCTCAGATTTATGATTTATATTATAATAGTGTGTACTAACACATGTCTTAAGTATGATAATCTTGTATTTCAGTTATCTTTGCATGTGTATTTGTGTATATGTAATTTGTGTTTGTGGTAAACTTTGACACCAAACTTGTTTTAGAATTAATAATAAATAATAATAATGGATACTTATATAGCGCACTATCCAGAAATCTGCTCTAGGTGCTTTACAAAAACGCTTTTGTTAACATAAAACATTATATCTATGTTACATACACACCAAAATGTGACTACACACACACACACACACACACAAGAATTAGCATTAATATAAAAGTGAATTAAGTTCTTTCCACACATTCTGTTATGACATTGTACTTCTGGGAAAGGCTCAAGAAGTAGTGACATTTTTCTGTCTTATTCAGAAAATTTAGCACTTTTATGTAACATGCTGACACGCTGATTATTAGCAGTCTTTTTGTAATTTTTTTTGGTTAAAATAGGAACTTCTTTTGCTTAGTTAGGAAGTTATACATATCTTTAAGCTGCAATGAAATCATCCTTTCTAATGGGGCGTTATTCTGATTATACAAGGGGAGATGATTTTCTTCCATTTTAAAATATGACTTTGGGCATTGACAGGCTTTTGTGGCTAATGCATTGCTTTGACCATTCCCCAGTCCTAGCTCTGGCTGGGTACCATCTACAGATGACATGCATGTGCATGCGCACACACACGCACACATGCGCTCGCGCGTGCACACACACACACACACACACACACAGATTGCACCCCCCCCCCAACACACACACACGCACACGCAAACACACGCACGCACTCTCTCTCTCTCTCTCTCTCTCTCTCTCTCTCAGGGAAGAAAAGTGTGTGACTTGGACTAACATTGGAAGTGTTATATTTCTACAGCATTAAAAAAAAAAGAAGAAAAAGAACAATGAATAAACAAATAGTGTGCATCACAAGGTGAGGGTGTAGGTAAAACAGTACATCACAAGGTGAGGGTGTAGGTAAAACAGTACATCACAAGGTGAGGGTGTAGGTAAAACAGTACATCACAAGGTGAGGGTGTAGGTAAAAACAGAGTATATCACAAGGTGAGGGTGTAGGTAAAACAGTACATCACAAGGTGGGGGTGTAGGTAAAACAGTATACATCACAAGGTGAGGGTGTAGGTAAAAACAGAGTACATCACAAGGTGAGGGTGTAGGTAAAACAGTGTACATCACAAGGTGAGGGTGTAGGTAAAACAGTGTACATCACAAGGTGAGGGTGTAGGTAAAACAGTGTACATCACAAGGTGAGGGTGTAGGTAAAACAGTATACATCACAAGGTGAGGGTGTAGGTAAAACAGAGTACATCACAAGGTGAGGGTGTAGGTAAAACAGAGTACATCACAAGGTGAGGGTGTAGGTAAAACAGTACATCACAAGGTGAGGGTGTAGGTAAAACAGTGTACATCACAAGGTGAGGGTGTAGGTAAAACAGTGTACATGACAAGGTGAGGGTGTAGGTAAAACAGTACATCACAAGGTGAGGGTGTAGGTAAAACAGTGTACATCACAAGGTGAGGGTGTAGGTAAAACAGGGTACATCACAAGGTGAGGGTGTAGGTAACAGTATACATCACAAGGTGAGGGTGTAGGTAAAACAGTATACATCACAAGGTGAGGGTGTAGGTAAAACAGTATACATCACAAGGTGAGGATGTAGGTAAAACAGTACATCACAAGGTGAGGGTGTAGGTAAAACAGTGCATCACAAGGTGAGGGTGTAGGTAAAACAGTATACATCACAAGGTGAGGGTGTAGGTAAAACAGTGTACATGACAAGGTGAGGGTGTAGGTAAAACAGTACATCACAAGGTGAGGGTGTAGGTAAAACAGTGTACATCACAAGGTGAGGGTGTAGGTAAAACAGGGTACATCACAAGGTGAGGGTGTAGGTAACAGTATACATCACAAGGTGAGGGTGTAGGTAAAACAGTATACATCACAAGGTGAGGGTGTAGGTAAAACTGTACATCACAAGGTGAGGATGTAGGTAAAACAGTACATCACAAGGTGAGGGTGTAGGTAAAACAGTAGATCACAAGGTGAGGGTGTAGGTAAAACAGTACATCACAAGGTGAGGGTGTAGGTAAAACAGAGTACATCACAAGGTGAGGGTGTAGGTAAAACAGAGTACATCACAAGGTGAGGGTGTAGGTAAAACAGTACATCACAATGTGAGGGTGTAGGTAAAACAGTACATCACAAGGTGAGGGTGTAGGTAAAACAGTACATCACAAGGTGAGGGTGTAGGTAAAACAGTGTACATCACAAGGTGAGGGTGTAGGTAAAACAGTGTACATCACAATGTGAGGGTGTAGGTAAAACAGAGTACATCACAAGGTGAGGGTGTAGGTAAAACAGTACATCACAAGGTGAGGGTGTAGGTAAAACAGTATACATCACAAGGTGAGGGTGTAGGTAAAACAGTACATCACAAGGTGAGGGTGTAGGTAAAACAGTACATCACAAGGTGAGGGTGTAGGTAAAACAGTACATCACAAGGTGAGGGTGTAGGTAAAACAGTATACATCACAAGGTGAGGGTGTAGGTAAAACAGAGTACATCACAAGGTGAGGGTGTAGGTAAAACAGTACATCACAAGGTGAGGGTGTAGGTAAAACAGTATACATCACAAGGTGAGGGTGTAGGTAAAACAGTGTACATCACAAGGTGAGGGTGTAGGTAAAACAGTGTACATGACAAGGTGAGGGTGTAGGTAAAACAGTACATCACAAGGTGAGGGTGTAGGTAAAACAGTGTACATCACAAGGTGAGGGTGTAGGTAAAACAGGGTACATCACAAGGTGAGGGTGTAGGTAAAACAGTGTACATCACAAGGTGAGGGTGTAGGTAAAACAGTGTACATCACAATGTGAGGGTGTAGGTAAAACAGTATACATCACAAGGTGAGGGTGTAGGTAAAACAGTACATCACAAGGTGAGGGTGTAGGTAAAACAGTATACATCACAAGGTGAGGGTGTAGGTAAAACAGGGTACATCACAAGGTGAGGGTGTAGGTAAAACAGTGTACATCACAATGTGAGGGTGTAGGTAAAACAGTACATCACAAGGTGAGGGTGTAGGTAAAAACAGTACATCACAAGGTGAGGGTGTAGGTAAAACAGTATACATCACAAGGTGAGGGTGTAGGTAAAACATTACATCACAAGGTGAGGGTGTAGGTAAAACAGTGTACATCACAAGGTGAGGGTGTAGGTAAAACAGTGTACATCACAAGGTGAGGGTGTAGGTAAAACAGGGTACATCACAAGGTGAGGGTGTAGGTAAAACAGGGTACATCACAAGGTGAGGGTGTAGGTAACAGTATACATCACAAGGTGAGGGTGTAGGTAAAACAGTATACATCACAAGGTGAGGGTGTAGGTAAAACAGTATACACCACAAGGTGAGGGTGTAGGTAAAACAGTGTACATCACAAGGTGAGGGTGTAGGTAAAACAGTGTACATCACAAGGTGAGGGTGTAGGTAAAACAGGGTACATCACAAGGTGAGGGTGTAGGTAAAACAGGGTACATCACAAGGTGAGGGTGTAGGTAAAACAGTGTACATCACAAGGTGAGGGTGTAGGTAAAACAGTATACATCACAAGGTGAGGGTGTAGGTAAAACAGTATACATCACAAGGTGAGGGTGTAGGTAAAACAGAGTACATCACAATGTGAGGGTGTAGGTAAAACTGTACATCACAATGTGAGGGTGTAGGTAAAACAGTACATCACAAGGTGAGGGTGTAGGTAAAACAGTACATCACAAGGTGAGGGTGTAGGTAAAACAGAGTACATCACAAGGTGAGGGTGTAGGTAAAACAGTACATCACAAGGTGAGGGTGTAGGTAAAACAGTACATCACAAGGTGAGGGTGTAGGTAAAACAGTACATCACAAGGTGAGGGTGGTGTGGTGTCGCCAGGTGCTGTGTGCGGCTGACAGGAGGGAACAGCTGATGTCCCTGGAGGGATGTCTGTGGGTGGACAGTCCCCGGGCGTGGCGCTTCAGACTGGAGCTGGCACAGTGAGTACACACCTGACACGTCAGGCTTGGTTTTTGGCGTCAGGAAATCAGGGGGAAATCTCCTAGCAAGCACGTAAAAGCGCATACTCAAGTCAAGACTTTATTTTTGTCCTCTTGAAATCTGGAAAATTTCCTTGCAACCACATAAAAACAGAAACTAAAGTGAGTCTGTTGTTTCCTCATAAAATTTCCTCGCAAGCATGTAAAAGCACAAACTAAACTCACTTTATTATTATGACCATCAGAACAGCAGAGGAGGCAACTGCTGTCCCGACTAACTGGACTAGAATTTGATTATAGTGGAGAGTGTCTTGCCCAAGTTACATCCCCACAATCTCAGCCAAGAGGGCTTTGGGACAATTGGCGTTGTGATGGTCCCCACAGGCCAACTAGCCCCCATGGACTCGGCACTGACACCCAGCACAATCTTGCCTCCTTCTTTGAGAGTCAAAGTCCTTCACTAAACACTAAGCTGTTAACTCACCCAGTACGGCCAGTCCTCTCTTCTCCTCTACACAGACCCCTCGGATGTCCAGTGGGTGTCTGAATAACCCAACCTTTAGCTTCCGTCGTCAGAATTGTGGTATTCTTTGTCAACATTCACGTCTTCAGTATAAGAGCCTTCCGCTTGCAATATTTTGATGATGGTAATTGGGGTGAAATGCTGTTAACGTTGTCTCTTTCGCCGTTCGTATGGAGAGAGTTAATGAATTCCCTTTGCAGTGGAGAAACCATTGATGGTACAGGTCATTGCTCATTTTGCTGTTGGTCCAACTGTAAGAGTTTTATCATTTCACTGACTGTTGAATGATGTGATGTTGTTGCACTGTGATGACAGGTATGTAACAGAGTGAAATTATTATCTTTTCCCAGCTTAGAGGAGAGAGAGAGAGTGTGTGAATGTGTGTGTGTGTGTGAATGTGCGTGTGTGTGTGCATGTTCATGTCCCTGTGAGCCTTTGGAATGATTTGCACTTTTCTTTCACATGCAAAATATTCTTCATGTAGGATGAATGTGCTGCATCTTGATATGTTTTTACCGAGTTCTCCTACCTTTCCTTGGATAAGTTACCATCATCAAAATATTGCAAGCGGAACGCTCTTATACTGAAGACGTGAATGTTGACAAAGAATACCACAATTCTGACGACGGAAGCTAAAGGTTGGGTCATTCAGACACCCACTGGACATCCGAGGGGTCTGTGTAGATGAGAAGAGAGGACTGGCCGTACTGAGTGAGTTAACCCTTCACTTTCCGTTTCCTATCCTTGTACTCCATCATGCTCCCCGTTTTGAATAAAGGACTTTGAAAAGAACGTCAAGACTGAACCAGTCTGGTCAGAGGACCCTATCCAACTGTAACAGGTGAATGGTGTGTGACGTCGCTGATGACAGGTGAATGATGTGTGACGTTGTTGCACTGTGATGACAGGTGAATGATGCGTGACATCGTTGCACTGTGATGACAGGTGAATGATGTGTGCGTCGTTGCACTGTGATGACAGGTGAATGATGTGTGACGTCGTTGTGACGACAGGTGAATGATGTGTGACGACGTTGCACTGTGATGACAGGTAAATGATGTGTGACATCGTTGCACTGTGATGACAGGTTAATGATGCGTGACGTCGTTGCACTGTGATGACAGGTAAATGATGTGTGACATCGTTGCACTGTGATGACATGTTAATGATGTCTGACATCGTTGCACTGTGATGACAGGTTAATGATGCGTGATGTCGTTGCACTGTGATGACAGGTGAATGATGTGTGACGTCGTTACACTGTGATGACAGGTGAATGATGTGTGACGTCGTTGCACTGTGATGACAGGTGAATGATGTGTGTGACGTCGTTCACTGTGATGACAGGTGAATGACGTGTGACGTCGTTGCACTGGGATGACAGATGAATGACGTGTGTGACATCGTTGCACTGTGGTGACAGTTGAATTATGTGTGACTTCGTCGCACAGTGATAACAGGTGATTGACGTGTGACGTCGTTGCACTGTGATGACAGGTGAATGACGTGTGACGTCGTTGCACTGGGATGACAGGTGAATGATGTGTGACGTCGTTGCACAGTGATAACAGGTGAATGACGTGTGACGTCGTTGCTCTGTGATGACAGGTGAATGATGTGTGTGACGTTGTTGCACAGTGATAACAGGTGAATGACGTGTGACGTCGTTGCACTGTGATGACAGGTGATTGACGTGTGACGTCGTTGCACTGTGATGACAGATGAATGACGTGTGACGTCGTTGCGTGTTGACAGACAGCTGGTGTCACTGTGTGACCTGTGTGACGCCACCTCTCTGCGGTGCTGTGTCGTTCCCCTGGGCAGCCGGCTGTGTCAGGACGCTGTGGCTGAGGTTCGAGGGGCTGCCGTCACTGTGGTGAGTCATGCTGCGTGGCTGGCAAGTTTGGTCTCTCCTCTTTCTCTCTGTTTGTCTCGGTCTGTCTTTCCTGCTCTCTTTTTCTCTCTCTCCCTCCATTATAGATACAGAACATGCAATAACACTGATTTGATTTTGTCCATTATGCAAAGATTTGACAGAAAATGAAATGCACTTTGTCCTTTGTTGTCCAGCTTTGAGGAATATTCGATTCGAGAATCATTTATTAAGCTCAAATATTATAGACAACCAAATATGTTTAAATTGAACTTGTTAATGTCTTCAACCTCCTGTGAAATTGTTAGAAACCTTGCTTTGTATTTATATAAAGCTTTCAAAGTCTGAGAAACTATTACGTCATGAAAACATTTTCGTTGCCAGGCTACTTTTCATTTGGAACTTATATCGTGTTTTCTATGTATGTTGTATTACGTGAATTGTTTATTTGTTTTGGTTTTTCTTTGTTTTTCATTGTAGTCTGTTCACATACCCCTTCATTAGGGGCCTTGGCCTATATGAATGAATTATCTTGAATCTTGAATCTCTCTCCCTCCCTCCCTTCCTCCCTGTCTTTCTCCGTCTCTGTTCCTCTGTTGTCTGTCTCTCTGTTAACCTGCTCTCTCTCTCTCTCTCTCTCTCCCTCCCTCCCCTCCTCACTGTCTCACTGTCTGCCTCTTTGTTTGCCTTCTATCTGTGTGTCTATCTATCTATCTTTCTATCTGTCTGTCTATCTCTCTGTCCCTGTTACTGTTTTCCCTGCTCTCTCTCTTGTTTCTCTCTTTCTCCTTTCTCCTCAGTCTCCCTCTCCTCACTCTCTCCTCTGTGTCTTGCTCCTCCCTGTCCTCTCTCTCTCCTCTATATCCCTCTCCTCTCTCTCCTCTATACCCCTCTCCTCTCTCTCTCTATATATATATATCCCTCTCCTCTCTCTGTATCCCTCTCCTCTCTCTGTATCCCTCTCCTCTCTCTCTCTCTCCTCTATACCCCTCTCCTCTCTCTCTCCTCTCTCTCTCTCTCTCTCTCTCTCCTCTATATCCCTCTCTGTCTCCCCTCTATATCCCTCTTCTCTCTCTCTCTCTCTGTATCCCTCTCCTCTCTCTCTGTATCCCTCTCCTCTCTCTGTATCCCTCTCCTCTCTCTCTCTCTGTATCCCTCTCCTCTCTCTGTATCCCTCTCCTCTCTCTCTCTGTATCCCTCTCCTCTCTCTGTATCCCTCTCCTCTCTCTCTCTGTATCCCTCTCCTCTCTCTCTGTATCCCTCTCCTCTCTCTCTCTCTCCTCTCCTCTATATCCCTGTCCTCTCTCTCTCTATATATATATATATATCCCTCTCCTCTCTCTCTCTGTATCCCTCTCCTCTCTCTCTGTGTATATATATCTATATATCCCTCTCCTCTCTCTCTCTCTCTGTATCCCTCTCTCTCTCTATATATACCTCTCCCCTCTATATCCCTCTCCTCTCTCTCTCTCTCTCCCCTCTATATCCCTCTCCTCTCTCTCTCCTCTGTATCCCTCTCCTCTCTCTCTCCTCTCTTGACTGTAACTTGTGGAAGTGTTCATTCTGACTGTAACTTGTGGAAGTGTTCATTCTGACTGTAACTTGACTGTAATTTGTGGAAGTGTTCATTCTGACTGTAACTTGTGGAAGTGTTCATTCTGACTGTAACTTGTGGAAGTGTTCATTCTGACTGTAACTTGACTGTAATTTGTGGAAGTGTTCATTCTGACTGTAACTTGTGGAAGTGTTCATTCTCAGACTGTAACTTGTGGAAGTGTTCATTCTGTAACTTGTGGAAGTGTTCATTCTGACTGTAACTCGTGGAAGTGCTCATTCTGACTGTAACTTGTGGAAGTGTTCATTCTCAGACTGTAACTTGTGGAAGTGTTCATCCTGACTGTAACTTGTGGAAATGTTCATTATCAGACTGTAACTTGTGGAAGTGTTCATTATGACTGTAACTTGTGGAAGTGTTCATTCTGTAACTTGTGGAAGTGTTCATTTTGACTGTAACTTGTGGAAGTGTTCATTCTCAGACTGTAACTTGTGGAAGTGTTCATTCTGACTGTAACTTGTGGAAGTGTTCATTCTGACTGTAACTTGTGGAAGTGTTCATTCTGACTGTAACTTGTGGAAGTGTTCATTCTCAAACTGTAACTTGAAGTGTTCATTCTGACTGTAACTTGTGGAAGTGTTCATTCTCAGGCTGTAACTTGTGGAAGTATTCATTCTGACTGTAACTTGTGGAAGTGTTCATTCTTGGACTGTAACTTGTGGAAATGTTCATTCTTGGACTGTAACTTGTGGAAGTGTTCATTCTCAGACTGTAACTTGTGGAAGTGTTCATTCTGACTAACTTGTGGAGGTGTTCATTCTGACTGTAACTTGTGGAGGTGTTCATTCTGAGACTGTAACTTGTGGAAGTGTTCATTCTGGCTGTAACTTGTGGAAGTGTTCATTCTCAGACTGTAACTTGTGGAACTTTTCATTGTAACTTGTGGAAGTGTTCATTGTAACTTGTGGAAGTGTTCATTCTCAGGCTGTAACTTGTGAAAGTGTTCATATTCAGACTGATATGTTGATTTTCATGTTGACGTGTTCACATTTTCATTTTGAGATTGACTTGTGAAAGTGTTCATTTTCAAACTGTGACATGTGGGCATGTTCATTCTCAGACTGTGATGATGATGACTATGATATGGATACTTACATCACACCTGACCTATCCTCAATCAGAGACCAAGCTCTAAGCGCTTCACAGTCGTTCACACAACAGTCCCGCTTACCTAGACTCAGATTGTGTGACATGCTGTGTCCATTTTCAGGTGTGCGCCGTGCTTGACAAGCTGCAGAGGAGTGGAGACGACGCGGCGGTGCAGATCGTGTGTGAGGACCTTGAACTGAAGCTCTTCACCAGCCCCGGCTGGAAGAACAGACAAGTGTCAGTATTTGTCGTGTGCATGCATACACACACACACACACACACACACACAGCGCTCACCATACGTGCACACACACACACACAGCATGTACCGCATGCACACACAGAGCATGCACTGCACCCTCCCCACCCCCACACACAGCGCAGCACATGTGGACACACACACACAGAGCGAACACCGAAAACCCCTCCACACACACACTTACACAGTGTATCACATGTGTGCGCGCGCACACACACACACACAGAGCAAACACTACACACACACACACACACACACACACACAAAACATGGATGCTTGCTGACAGGCACACAGAAAATGCATGCACACATTCAGATACACAAACATGGAGAACGCATTGCATAGTTTATGAAGAACGTTTAAAAGTACTAACGTCCAGTTAAGTTCCATATCCAAGCTGTACTATGAAATCAGCAGTGACTGATGGAATGGAGGCATGGTTCCCTGAGCAACTGTTGCGTTTAGAAGTAGTCACAACCAGATGATTACCATATCCAGGCCGCACTATACTTCTGATAAAACCAGTATCGTTTGACGAGATGGAGGCGTGGTTCCCTTACCAAATGTTACAGACTGTGTCATCGTGTCTGACAGCAGTAAGGGTGTCTTACAGACTGTGTCAGTGTGTGTCTGACAGCAGTAAGGGTGTGTTACAGTCTGTGTCAGTGTGTGTCTGACAGCAGTAAGGGTGTGTTACAGACTGTGTCAGTGTGTGTCTGACAGCAGTAAGGGTGTGTTACAGACTGTGTCAGTGTGTCTGACAGCAGTAAGGGTGTGTTACAGTCTGTGTCATCGTGTCTGACAGCAGTAAGGGTGTGTTACAGACTGTGTCAGTGTGTGTCTGACAGCAGTAAGGGTGTGTTACAGACTGTGTCAGTGTGTGTCTGACAGCAGTAAGGGTGTGTTACAGACTGTGTCATCGTGTCTGACAGCAGTAAGGGTGTGTTACAGACTGTGTCAGTGTGTGTCTGACAGCAGTAAGGGTGTGTTACAGACTGTGTCAGTGTGTGTCTGACAGCAGTAAGGGTGTGTTACAGACTGTTTCAGTGTGTGTCTGACAGCAGTAAGGGTGTGTTACAGACTGTGTCATCGTGTCTGACAGCAGTAAGGGTGTGTTACAGACTGTGTCAGTGTGTGTGTGACAGCAGTAAGGGTGTGTTACAGACTGTCAGTGTGTGTGTGACAGCAGTAAGGGTGTGTTACAGACTGTCAGTGTGTGTGTGACAGCAGTAAGGGTGTGTTACAGACTGTCAGTGTGTGTGTGACAGCAGTAAGGGTGTGTTACAGACTGTGTCATCGTGTCTGACAGCAGTAAGGGTGTGTTACAGACTGTGTCAGTGTGTGTCTGACAGCAGTAAGGGTGTGTTACAGACTGTGTCAGTGTGTCTGACAGCAGTAAGGGTGTGTTACAGACTGTGTCAGTGTGTGTCTGACAGCAGTAAGGGTGTGTTACAGACTGTCAGTGTGTGTCTGAGAGCAGTAAGGGTGTGTTACAGACTGTCAGTGTGTGTCTGACAGCAGTAAGGGTGTGTTACAGACTGTGTCAGTGTGTCTGAGAGCAGTAAGGGTGTGTTACAGTCTGTGTCAGTGTGTGTCTGACAGCAGTAAGGGTGTGTTACAGACTGTGTCAGTGTGTCTGACAGCAGTAAGGGTGTGTTACAGACTGTGTCAGTGTGTCTGACAGCAGTAAGGGTGTGTTACAGACTGTCATTGTGTCTGACAGCAGTAAGGGTGTGTTACAGACTGTGTCAGTGTGTCTGACAGCAGTAAGGGTGTGTTACAGACTGTGTCAGTGTGTCTGACAGCAGTAAGGGTGTGTTACAGACTGTGTCAGTGTGTCTGACAGCAGTAAGGGTGTGTTACAGACTGTGTCAGTGTGTCTGACAGCAGTAAGGGTGTGTTACAGACTGTGTCAGTGTGTGTCTGAGAGCAGTAAGGGTGTGTTACAGACTGTGTCATCGTGTCTGACAGCAGTAAGGGTGTGTTACAGACTGTGTCATCGTGTCTGAGAGCAGTAAGGGTGTGTTACAGACTGTGTCAGTGTGTCTGACAGCAGTAAGTGTGTGTTACAGTCTGTCAGTGTGTGTCTGACAGCAGTAAGGGTGTGTTACAGACTGTTTCAGTGTGTGTCTGACAGCAGTAAGGGTGTGTTACAGTCTGTGTCAGTGTGTGTCTGACAGCAGTAAGGGTGTGTTACAGTCTGTGTCAGTGTGTGTCTGACAGCAGTAAGGGTGTGTTACAGACTGTGTCAGTGTGTGTCTGACAGCAGTAAGGGTGTGTTACAGACTGTGTCAGTGTGTGTCTGACAGCAGTAAGGGTGTGTCAGACTGTGTCAGTGTGTGTCTGACAGCAGTCGGGGGGGGTGTGTTACAGACTGTGTCAGTTGCTGGAGGGCGTGGTGAGGGCTGAGTCCCTGTGCGTCCCGTGGATCGTGGGCTGTCTGCTGCCCACCGTGATGATGTTGGTCAGGGACCCGGTGCCCAACGTCCGCCTGAAGGTCGCCCAGGTCGTCACGCTCTGCCTCGGGCTGCAAGGTGAGTGCTGCCCCACTCTTGTAGAGCTGAGTTTAACTCACTCAGTACGGCCAGTCCTCTCTTCTCCTCTACACAGACCCCTCGGATGTCCAGTGGGTGTCTGAATGACCTAACCTTTAGCTTCCATCATCAGAACTGTGATATTCTTTGTCAACATTCATGTCTTCAGTGTAAGAGCCTTCCGCTTGCAATATTTTGATGATGGTAATTGGGGTGAAACGCTGTTAACGTTGTCTCTTTCGCCGTTCGCATGGATAGAGTTAAAGGCTGGCTGACACCCTTCAGAAGATCTGCACAGCATCCAGTCTGCCTGGAGCTACTGTCTTTTAGCTGCCGGTCCCTTGCAGATGAAGTTGAGGGCTGAGGTCTTGGTTCCATGAGGGCTGCATTGGGTGGTGGGTGTCGGGCACAATAGCCGAGTGGTTAAAGTGTTGGACTGTCAATCTGAGGGTCCCGGGTTCGAATCACGGTGACGGCGCCTGGTGGGTAAAGGGTGGAGATTTTTACGATCTCCCAGGTCAACATACGTGCAGACCAGCCAGTGCCTGAACCCCCTTCGTGTGTATATGCAAGCAGAAGATCAAATACGCACGTTAAAGATCCTGTAATCCATGTCAGCGTTCGGTGGGTTATGGAAACAAGAACATACCCAGCATGCACACCCCCGAAAACGGAGTATGGCTGCCTACATGGCGGGGTAAAAACGGTCATACACGTAAAAGCCCACTCGTGTGCATACGAGTGAACGCAGAAGGTGGTGGGTGAGTCCTGGGTGAGTCCTGGCTGGGTAGAGTTTGGCTGGTGTTCCATGGGCAGGTCATATCAGTTTGTGGGTGGGTGAGGTCTTGTGAAAGCAGCCTCCACCCACCCAACCCACTTTGTTTTTAGCTTTGCTAGTTTGTTTTTTGTCTGGTGTGTGGCATTGTGTTATGGTATTGTTTCCCAACATGGCAATATTTTCTCCCCCTCAGCTAGACCTCGAGTGCTTCTGTGTGTGTGTGTGTGTGTAGTGTTTGTTGCTCTTGTACTAGGCTTGTCATTCTGAGCGAGATCTGTAAACTTGTGGAAGTGTTCATCTGACTGTAAACTTGTGGAAGTGTTCATTCGACTGTAACTTGTGGAAGTGTTCATTCTGAGCCCTAACTTGTGAAGTGTTCATTCGAGACTGAACTTGTGGAAGTGTTCATTCTGAGACTGTAACTTGTGGAATTGTTCATTCTCAGGCTGTAATTTGTGGAAGTGTTCATTATCAAACTGTAGCTTGTGGAAGTGTTCGTTCTCCGGACTGAACTTGTGGAATGTTCCTTTTGAGACTGTAACTCGGGAAGGGTTCATTCTGAACTGTAACTTGTGGAAGTGTTCATTCTGAGACTGTAACTTGTGGAAGTGTTCATTCTGAGACTGTAACTTGTGGAAGTGTTCATTCTGAGACTGTAACTTTGTGGAAGTGTTCATTCTGAGACTGTAACTTGTGGAATTGTTCATTCTCAGGCTGTAATTTGTGGAAGTGTTCATTATCAAACTGTAGCTTGTGGAAGTGTTCGTTCTCGGACTGTAACTTGTGGAAGTGTTCATTCTGAGACTGTAACTTGTGGAAGTGTTCATTCTGACTGTAACTTATGGAAGTGTTCATTCTGAATGTAACTTTGAGGAAGTGTTAATTCTTGGATTGTAACTTGTGGAAGTGTTCATTCTGGCTGTAATTTGTGGAAGTGTTCATTATCAAACTGTAGCTTGTGGAAGTGTTCGTTCTCGGACTGTAACTTGTGGAAGTGTTCATTCTGAGACTGTAACTTGTGGAAGTGTTCATTCTGACTAACTTGTGGAAGTGTTCATTCTGACTGTAACTTTGAGGAAGTGTTAATTCTTGGACTGTAACTTGTGGAAGTGTTCATTCTGACTGTAACTTGTGGAAGTGTTCATTATCAAACTGTAGCTTGTGGAAGTGTTCATTCTGGCTGTAACTTGTGGAAGTGTTCATTCTCAGACTGTAACTTGTGGAAGTGTTCATTCTCAGACTGTAACTTGTGGAAGTGTTCATTATCAAACTGTAGCTTGTGGAAGTGTTCATTCTGGCTGTAACTTGTGGAAGTGTTCATTCTGACTGTAACTTGTGGAAGTGTTCATTCTCAGACTGTAACTTGTGGAAGTGGGATTTGTGTGCTTTCAGTGGGAATCTAGATTTACTGCTACCTGCATGGGGTAGTGGCTTGAGGGTTTGTGTTCATCAGGGTGGATTTTGTTTGTTTCTGGGTGGGTCCTTTTCTAAGCATCCACCCCGCTCAGGTAAGGATGGTGCGCTGTAGACGCTTTAATTAGTAGTTAACATTATAAGCGATTTAAGAAATAAATGTTTTCATAAATCCATCAGGGTGATTTTGTTTTTTTATCAGCTTATGGGGGGAAAATGAATAAAAGTTGTTTTCTGTTTTAGTTATTTACACCGCTACTGATAGAGGTGTGGTGTGGAGGGTGGAGGATTGAAATCAGGGGTCGTGTTTGATATGTCACATTCACAGTTTCAGTGTCAGTTTCAGTAGCTCAAGGAGGCGTCACTGCGTTCGGACAAATCCATATACGCTACACCACATCTGCCAAGCAGACGCCTGACCAGCAGCGTAGCGCAATGCGCTTAGTCAGGCCTTGAGAAAAAAGAAGAAGAAAAAAAATAGATAAATACATTAAAAAAAAAGAACTACTACTACTACTAATAATATGTATAAGGCGCAAAAACTTGATGAAGTCAATTATAAGTGTACAAAAAAAAAAAAATAAAAAAAAATTAAATGACTTCAAAATTCCTGTTTCCAAAATCCTTGCCAGACATTCCAGTTTATATCTGACTTGCATATCATAGCTGTGACATTTTTGCTGTTGATTTATGTCAGTTTTTAACAGATGGATCCCTTCAGAGAAACCTTGTGATTTACTGTTCCGTTTTCTTTTCAGATGAAATAAAGAATCCCCACTTGAAGGAGTTGACGTCTGCAGTGCAGACCTTACAACAAGATGACGACAGGGATGTGCGATTCTTCGCTTGCCCACAGGACGCCACCGACACGGAGCTCCCTCCATGATGGAGGGAAGAAGAAACGTCCCGGCCGCCCCCGTCCCCCCCCCCGCCCCCGTTCCCCCCCCCCCCCCCCCCGTGTGTGTGCAATTCTTCGCTTGTCCAAAGGACAGCACCGACACAGAGCTCCCTCCATGCTGGAGGGAAGAAGAAATGTCCCGGCCGCCCCCGTCCCCCCCCCAATCCCCCCCACTGTCCCCACCCCACCCCACCCCGCCCTCCTCCTCGCCCTCTCACTCTGTATGGAGACAAAATTGAGACAGTACTGAGATCTTTTGGTTTTCTAAATCTGAAAGTTGTTTCCAGGACACCAGGGTGTTGAGACATGCCAGCTGTTACGATTTCGACATCCTCTGTTACGCTTGATCGCAGTTTGTTCTGACGGTTACGCCAACGTCAAAATTGTTCCGATGAGTTCATTTTCGACTGCAGAGTGTAGTCACACGCTTTCCTGTTATAACAATACCCGGACGCTCTGGACGCATCGATCACGAGGCCAGGGCAGTCACCGTTAACCTTGGTCTCACGTGATGATGCTGAGCTAATCGCGTGCATGTTTACATTGAAGCAGCATTGAGTGGACCAGTCAGCTTGATCGTTTTGCCCGAACAAGAGAGAACGTGGCTCAATCAAGTTGCGTCTTGGTCAGACAGCGTCTTTGCCCGGTGGATCAAACTATGGAGTGCAAGGAAAGAACAAGCGGCTCGAAACAGAAATCAGCCATGGATTCTGATTGTCGGGAACAAGATGAACAAAGACCAGGGAAGTGACATAGTGTGTGTGTGTGTGTGTGATATTATG
Organism: Babylonia areolata; assembly: GCF_041734735.1. Classification (NCBI taxonomy): domain Eukaryota; kingdom Metazoa; phylum Mollusca; class Gastropoda; order Neogastropoda; family Buccinidae; genus Babylonia; species Babylonia areolata. The sequence continues at coordinate 44,189,302 of NC_134901.1, read as the reverse complement.
ATGCACATGCTTCTATATATATATATATATATATACAGCCTGTGCACTGAAGATGCAAAGGAGATAAGAATGTTCAGCAAGTGGTCAGTTGAGCTGTACATCTAGCTGAATTGTGACGACTCCGACTGGTGATGATGTCAGTGCTGGTGACCATGAATCCTGACTGGTGATGATGTCAGTGCTGGTGACCGTGAATCCTCAGACTGGTGATGATGTCAGCGCTGGTGACCGTGAATCCTCAGACTGGTGATGATGTCAGTGCTGGTGACCATGAATCCTCAGACTGGTGATGATGTCAGCGCTGGTGACTGTGAATCCTCAGACTGGTGATGATGTCAGTGCTGGTGACCATGAATCCTCAGACTGGTGATGTCAGTGCTGGTGACCATGAATCCTCAGACTGGTGATGATGTCAGTGCTGGTGACCATGAATCCTGACTGGTGATGATGTCAGTGCTGGTGACCATGAATCCTCAGACTGGTGATGATGTCAGCGCTGGTGACCGTGAATCCTCAGACTGGTGATGATGTCAGCGCTGGTGACCATGAATCCTGACTGGTGATGATGTCAGTGCTGGTGACCATGAATCCTCAGACTGGTGATGATGTCAGCGCTGGTGACCGTGAATCCTCAGACTGGTGATGATGTCAGCGCTGGTGACCATGAATCCTCAGACTGGTGATGATGTCAGCGCTGGTGACCGTGAATCCTCAGACTGGTGATGATGTCAGCGCTGGTGACCGTGAATCCTCCTCATGCTTACAGTTTTTTTGTTTTGTGGTGCTTGCAATCTGCAGGAGAGAAAAAAACACCACACGCACACATTCCAAAGACCGTTTTCTTCATGTTTCATTCACTGTTAGCTTTGTGAACTGCTGCCTTTTGGACTTATCCGTCAAGGAAAGAAAATTGATTGCTTTGTTTTTGGTTTTTTAAGGTACACTGGAAGTGTCTTATGCTCAAATGTTGTTGTTTTGGTGTTTGTTCTAACTCATTCCCACTCATTTTATACGCAGTGTATTGTTCAGTGCAATTTGTGGTATTTGAGAACGTCTCAGGGATCATGGTTTTTAAGATGTTTACCTCAGGTTTTAACCATACTGAATATACTCTATGCATTAGGTTGTGTTCTTTGCACATGCTTGACAATCTGGGCATTTTTATGTTGACTGAAATTGCTGGACAGAATGGTTAAATAACCGGTAACTCAGCGACCTTTTTTTAAAAATTTTATTAATTTCCTTCAGGGCGTGCTTTTTCCTCTTTGATTGATTGAATGGTGTGAGGTATGGTGCAGAGATGGGTGCATTCTTTGATATGATGATCTTATCATTGCCAAGGGTTTGGATTTTGTTACGTGTTTGTGTTGTCTGGATGATAACAGTTCCAAACAACAAACGGACATTGACTCTGCAAAAGAAGGCCGGCGTGAGTTTTGTGCAAAATTGTCTGAAATTGTTCAGTGAACAGGCAGGCAGTGTTGCTGAAAGGTTGCAGCTGTCTTTGTTGTCTTGATGACACGTTGCAGCTGTCTTTGTTGTCTTGATGACACGTTGCAGCTGTCTTTGTTGTCTTGAGGACATGTTGCAGCTGTCTTTGTTGTCTTGATGACACGTTGCAGCTGTCTTTGTTATCTTGATGGACACGTTGCGCTGTCTTTGTTGTCTTGATGACACGTTGCACCTGTCTTTGTTATCTTGATGACATGACACGTTGCAGCTGTCTTTGTTGTCTTGATGACACGTTGCAGCTGTCTTTGTTGTCTTGATGACACGTTGCAGCTGTCTTTGTTATCTTGATGAATGACACGTTGCAGGGTCTTGTTGTCTGATGAATCGTTGCACCTGACTTTGGTTCTTGATGAAATGTTGTGTCTGAGCGTCTTGTTAGCGTTGTGTTTTTTTTTTTTTGGTTGTATGTGTGTTTAGCGGCTTTGTTAAGATGGGTCTTGTGTTTGATGGACCAGACACTTACACTCCGAGCGCTTCTTGTGACTTGAAAGTGATGCCGATTTTGACTTCTCTCCCAGTGACTGCTGCTTGATCATCTCCTCTCTCTCTCTCTCTCTCCCCCCCCCCCCCCCCCTTGTGTTATTTTTTTTTTATTTTTAGTAATGTTGCAGTGGCTTTGTTAGAGATGGGGTCTTGTTTTGATGGACCACACCCCTTACAGCTCCTAGCGCCTTCAGTGACTGAAAGTGAATGCCGATTTTGACTTCTCTCCCGGTGACTGCTGCCTTGATCATTTCCTCTCTCTCCCCCCCGCCCTCCCCCCCAATTGATGTATTCCAGATATTTCATCTTTTTCCCAGAACTAAATTAGCCTCTCTCTCCCCTTAGCCATCAGATAGGTGTCTCAAGGTCACCCACTTGTCACTGCCGTTAAAAACGTTCCAAGAACTGATCTTTCAGAGGACAGGGTCTTCCCACAGACGTCTCGAGTCTTCCTGAGACCCTTGTGTCTGATCGCTGGTGGGTCCCTACACCATTCAGACTTGTTGGACTTGTTTACTGGCACACACTACAAGCGGGGAGCATGCATTGATGATGATGATGAAGGCCCCTGCTTGCGGACACAGACAAGTGTGTGGTGTTGATGTGAACTCCTGTAGGTATTTTATTGTATTGTATTGTATTGTATATTTATTGTATTGAATTGTATTACTGTAAAAAAAAAAACTGTTGGAAAGAGTGGTTCTGTTCCAAGAGAGGAACAGAGAGGGGATAATTAATTGATTTTGATTGATGTTGCAAACACTTGCACTCACTCACTCACTCTCTGTCTCTCTCCTCACACCTATAGCAGGGCCACATGGAGTGGGGTTTTTTTTTTTTTTTATAGAGGGTTTACAATATACAAGGCAAATCAGCACACACACTAAGCAGGTCACCCTACTTAGCATACCTTACATAGCATAAGCAACACACACTAAAGCAGCACACACTGCCTACTTTAAGCACTTCCTACAAGCAGCACACAGCCCATCAAGGATTTCCTTGCATCTCACATCACTGATCAGTCAGTCAGCCTGTGTCAGTGTTCAGTTCTTCTGGGAGACAGCTAAGAACTAGCTGTGCTGGCTGGTTTTATCCAACATACTGTGTATACTAATGCAAGCTACAACACTCACTACCCCAACTAGTTGAACTGAAATAACCAGTCTTGGCTTGTCCTAGCGACGCTATGTGAATGACTGACAGATTCACTGCTTAATCCCGATTGGTCCAGTTCAGCAGATTGATCTGATTCGCTCACTTCAACCCGCTTGTCTATACACGTTCTGTGACGACAAGTTAAGTTTACATCACAAAGAGATTGGGGAGACAGGATGATGCAACTCTCGGCATGTTAGCTGGCCTGATTAAAGTCCACTTTAGGGTAACTTCTCCCTGGTTTACATTCCGAAGTCCCGCCATCTACCTCAGCTGTGTTTGTGAAAGGGGAGACGGGGAATGACTGAAAGACAGGCCGCCACACGGGGAAACATTCCTGCATTTTCTCTGGCTTCCAAGGCAGATGCGTTACCGCTAGGCCACTAACCGAAAGGTGGACATCTTCAGCATTGTCTGTGGACGGCCATAGCAAGGTTCAGCAGACCTCTGGAAAATGTCTGATGGGGTGCACAGAAACACAGACAATGTGTCCCAGACTCACTGAGCTTGTCGTTCAGCGTATCTCGAGGTGCTTTCAGCTTTCCGGCGCGCTGTTTTTCCTGCTGACAGTGTGTGCAAAACACATGGACGCACATTGGGGACCCCTGTAAAACTAAAAGCTGTGATACTTTGATTGTTTTACATGCAGCTTTTATACATGTGTTGACAAAAATGTCACTGAAATTATGCTGATTTGTCTGCAACAAAGATATGTGAAGATTTTTCGTGCTGAAGTTTGTGCTTGTTCAGTAGCGCGTTGATACGTTGGAAGAGAGGATGAGGATGTTTGGTCTTTGTGTCAAAAGTTTTCTTGAGGTGCATGTTTCCATTACAGAATGATGTGTTTTTGTGTGTGTGTGTGCATGCGTGCGTGCGTGCATGTGTGCGTACGTGCGTGCATGTGTGTGGTGTGTTGAGTGTGTGTGTGTGTTTCAGGATAAGCATGTTGACTTTGGTGGATTTGTGTTTCTTGAAGTGCATGTTATTTTCATTGCAAAATTGTGTGTGTGTGTGTGTGTATGTTCATGGTTTATGTGTCTGTTGACTTTGATAGCTTTATGACAGAAGCATAATGATCTCAGCTCTTGAAACGGGCCACATTCTGTGAATCCTGGTTCCAAGGAGGCGTCACTGCGTTCAGACAAATCCATATACGCTACACCCCATCTGCCAGGCAGATGCCTGACCAGCAGCGTAACCCAGTGCACTTGTCAGGCCTTGATTGCTTGCATGCTATGTTTGTGAACCGATCAGAGTGGATTTCTTCTACAGAATTTGGCCAGAGGATAACCCTGCTTTCCTTTTGGATTCAGCAGTCGTTCAGTTAGTGTCTGAAGTCTGTTTCCCCCTAAATCCTGTTTCCTGAACATTTGATTTCTTTCAGATTGTTATGAACAGCATTTTATTTTGCTGTGTGTGGGTTTTATTTTTATAGCATCATTTACCATGAACAATACTGCCTGCAGCAGTGGTGGTAAAACTAAAGTCGGAGGGTGGAAACCATGAACAGAACTGTTTTTATGTCTTCCTTCTGCTGTTTGGTTCTGGTGAATTCCTGGCCTGCAAGGAAACTTCTTGTCATGTTTCTAGAGTGCCTCAGGAATTTTGAGTATCCATAAATATCTGATCATGGTATTCTGACAACAAGGGCAACTTTGGGTGCATGTTATGCATTTCTTTCTTTATTATTCAGTATTATTTGTACTAATATGCAATGCTCATTACAGTTTGCTCAACTTATGATAGTGTATGACTTTTAAAAAAAAAAGAAAGAAATCTAAAGTGTTACAGTGCAAATGTATGTCATTATTATCATTGACCAGTTTTATTCCATTTAATGTGATAATAATGACGTGTGTTTGCAAAGCATCTTAAAACACATTGCAATGCATACATATCCATATGCCATTCTCATTTTTAAGTTGATTCTTTCAGTTTTTAGTCAGAGTTAAGAGAATTGGACAAGATTTTGGATTCCAGTTTTACTTCACTACCTCAGCATCTAATGATGGTATTGTTTTACTCTAAATAATGCTGAAATGCATGAACCGGGTAATTTATGTAATAAAATATTTTTCCACACAAATGTTTTTGGCTTCTTTTTTATCCAGTGAAATCTGTCTAAAATAAATTCACACACACACAAACATGCACACACACACACACTGTTATTACTCAATACTGTATTCAATTCGAAATTTAAATGACCAAGGTTTCACACAGACCAATGACTTGACCATTTTGGGTGGAATAGCCAATCAGACTCCTAATTCCTGATCAGCTGACTGATTTTAACCAATCAGTGGATTCACCCATTACTGATGGTCTAAAGAAGGAAATTTCTGCATGACAGGTCAATATGTTGTTGAAAAACCAAGTGAGAGCATGACGTCACTCCATGACACAGTGCCTTGTTTCAGTGGCTGGTGTTTTGTATTGTATCGTATTGTGTTGTGTTGAGTATTGTTAAACTCTTGTGCGAAATTCGGGCTGTTCTCAATAGGAAGAGCATATCGCTACACTGAGAGCCCTTCTCCTTTTTTCTGCCTGTAAATGTAATTGTTTTTACTATCAAAGCAGATTCTCCTATGGAATTCTGCCAGGGACATCCCTTGTGTTGCCATGGGTTCTTTTACATGCGTTAGGTGAATACTGCACACGGGGATCTCGGTTTATCATCTCATCCAAATGACTAGGTCCAGACCATCGCTCAGTGTATTAGATGCCCAGGAAGTCTGGAGGGATTTCTGCAGTGCCTATGGCATGGATGACAAGCATTACCTTGATGTATGAAGCCATTAGAAGTAGCCTGAAGCCACTGTTACAAAGAAACTGGGAAAGGGAGGGAGAAGCACAGTCCATAAGAGGATCTGTCAAGAAATGAAGGAAGGAAGCCATTAGAGAAAGAGAGGGAGAAGCACAGTCCATAAGAGGATCTGTCAAGAAATGAAGGAAGGAAGCCATTAGAGAAAGAGGGAGAAGCACAGTACGTAAGAGGATCTGTCAAGAAATGAAGGAAGGAAAGTTGAATGAAGGTGTCGAGGAAAGCCGATACAACCTTCACACACACACACACACACACACACGCACGCACACAAAGTTTAATACTATAAGACTTGACCAAACAGACACAAAGAACAGTCGGCACCATTCAGGACAAAGGTAACTGTCTCTAACAAAAAAAAAAAACCATCATAAAAAGGTAGAGAGTAGGTAGGTATACCGCTGTGAACTGTACAACAGACAAAGCAAAGGAGATTCAAGTGTAATGGTGCCTGATTCATCAAATGCCTTCCCAACACACCCTGAAGACTTTGAAATGTGACAAGACCGCAGACAAAGGGCAATACCCGTGGAGAACTCTTGAAACATAGCAGAGAGAAAGCAGTGGCCTGCCGTAAACATCATTAAATATTATACTGTATTTAAGTGGGAGATAGTGACTGATATCAGAACTGTCATCGGCAACTGACAATTCTAGCACATACGGAAGTGAATGGCCCACTACGCCATGGACCGCCTCACCAACCGCCGTCCCTCCCAAGAAAGGAAACATCCAAACTGCCAGAAGTGTCGCGCTATCAGTTTGAACTGCCATGCTAACGAAGCAATGCTGAAAATCGTTCTGCGCATGTCACAGCACTGGTCTAAAAATAGAATGACCGCTATAGATCAGTGATATTACACTGAGCCTGCGAGAAGATACCATTAGAGCTTCAGAACAGGCTGGATTTCACAAGGGCAGAACATCGAACAGATATAAAAAAAAAAAAAAAAGAACTTGAAGAAATAACTTCTTGTTAATTAAACTGGAGAGAATGATCAATGCTGCAGCCGCACTTGTACTATACTGAACACTGAACAACGTCACTAACGTGGATGCACTACATTTCTCCAAACTTAAATGAGTTCTGCAGAAAAAGGGGCACATTTCCTATACCACCGCTCAGTTTTGCACATTCTTCTCAGTCTAGGCTTTACATAACCGAATAACCGAATTGCACAAACATCAGTGGAATGTACTACTAACCGAAGTTAAACTTGCACACTAACACCGGCGTTCAAAAATCTCCTTACACCATCTTAATTTTAAAAAAAATTAATTACGAAGAATGAAAACAGTTTATTGCAGAAGTGTATTTGCGCACCCCGCCCAACAACAACAAACAAACAAAAACCAACAACAACAAAAAAGAAGAAGAAAGAAAAGAAAAAAAGAAAAGAAAAAAGAAAGAAAAAAAAGAAGAAAAAAGAAAAAAAAAAGAGGAAGAAGTGAAGATGAAGATTCGATGGGGACATAAAAAGGCCGCCGAGAAGTCTAAGCAGATGACTTACCAGTCCCTGTACTACTACAACTACTATGACGCAAACTCCTTAAGTAATGGCGGCCTCAGTCTAAGTGCCTGTCATCAAACAATACATGTTCAATAGTACATGACGGATAACATGTTACAGCAAATGGAAATAGCAACACATATATGGATATCTATACATACCGAAACACTTCTTCACATTGCAGATATGAAAAATCACACACACACATACACATACGCACGCGCGCTCGCGCATACATTGTCACTGAGAATCAAGTCTGAAGTTACCGGGCTCGAAAGAGTCAGTCCGCGGCGTCAGTCAACCGTCACTTGGGACTGTCGTCATCAATGGGAATGATTACATTTGGAACAATGGGACCCACGCATTATTTCAAAATGCGAGTCTGAAACTAAATAGACCAGAACATCTGGGTACTTTATCTCGACGCCGGCGGGCCAGGCATAGTTGGAAAAAAAAAAAAAAAATCATGTGTAGCGAACATGGATTTTTGTAGCTAAGAAAGCAATCACAATTAAATAATAATAATCAAAATGATAATAATAACAATAATAATGATGACAATAATCACTAATCATAATCATTTTATCATTATTGAAAATTATTTTGGAACTGAGCTGTTTATGTGATCACATTTACTATTTCTGCCGCTGCCTCTGCTGCCATTTTGCTACTAAAGTTTTGTTAAAAAAAATAGTACTATAATCTTCGTTAGAACTAAAGTTCGATCACTGCCATTTATCATACAATAGGGAATCCTTTTTCTTCTTCTTCTTCTTCGTCTTCTCTTCGTCAGATAGACACCTCAATCTCGAAGGGAAATAATTAATGGCACTGTTTCAAACAACTGTTGAACATGAGTTGAATCCCTTGTTCGAAGATCAATACTTTGCAGCTGTTACATGATGCGAAGCTGCCTGGTGATCAACGACGTTCCCATAGCAACGATTTCATTATTTCGAAAACCCACAGAATTACCATTTTTATGCAAAATCCAAATCCTGAAAAAGCGCAAAGGAGCGATTCCAAACGATTCCGTGTTCGACTTCCGGTCAGCCTCGTAGACTGCCAGAGCGAGAGAACTGCCAACACTGGCACGTCTGCAGAGAGGAAGTAGTCAGCATCACTGTCATCGATTTTGCTCTACTCTGGAAGACTACGGTTCCGAGGCAAGTGAACTGGCGTCGTGCATCTAGTTTCTACATATTTTCTTATCGTTTTTCCACTGAATCATCCCATGTGTGAAAATGAGAACCACATGATATAAATTTTCCAGTCCTTTCCTTGGCTATTACTGAGTGGCGTTAAATAATTTTCAGCTCGGCGTTTGTGGCAGTGTGTCTGTGTGTCTTTCTTCGCGTGGAGTGGAACAGCAGAAATGTAGGACATATAGATATGCGTGAAGCTGGTCTTATCTTCAGTCGGGAAATTGTGTTGTGTTTGTGTGTTCACCTACATTGAGTTACCGAATTCGTGGCACTGTCGTATATAGTTTGTGACTTTTCACTTGGATCCACGTTGAGCGGCGCTTGATTCAGGTAAGATTAAGAGCCAGTAAGAAATCGTTTGTTGTCAAGACCCACACACGTTTCATTTGACAGACACAAAGTTTACAGTATTAGTAATCCCTCACTGGGCAATATTTAGTGGGAAAGAAACTGTTTTTAAACGTGGAGGTTGTCACACAATTTCAGAAAGAACGTGGACACATCTCGTTCTTCGGGGAAGTAATACCGACATGATTTGGATCACTTGTGATAAATTGATGGACTGGAGAGAGAAAGAGAGCGTGTGTGGGGGAGAGGGGGGTGGAGTGGGGGTAGGGCTGGAGTTTGGAGTAAGGGACACAGTGTGATACAGGGGCCTGCAGGGGGAATGACACAGTGATTTGTTTCATGAAAAAAGCAAACCAGAATCCCATTTGAAGTTCGGTCAAAGTTCAATCTGTGTATTTCACAAGACACAAATTAATATGAGCATGGTGCATCACAGTGTGTGTGTGTGTGTGTGTGTGTGTGTGTGTGTGTGAAGTCTCATGTTCTATGATACATATATTACAATTACAAGTCACAGATTTATGTCACAGTGTGGGAGTGTGTGTGTGTGTGTGTGTGTGTGTGTTGAAACATGGTGTTGGTTGATGGTAGAGGGTGTAATTTAATTACTTGTTATCCTTTGTGGTGTGTGTGAGCATTTCACTGTGTGTGTGTGTGTGTGTGTGTGTGTGTGTGTGTGTGTGTGTGTTGTAAAATTGTGCATCTCTGTGTGACTACCACTTGATATATATAAATTGTCCTCACACAAGACCTCTGTTGTGTGCAGTAACTAAAGTTCCGTGATTGGAAGAACAAGGCCTGATTGGATTAGCCAATCAACTCTAACTTGAACAATTTACTTTGCATGCCTTATTTGTAATTGTAGTACTGTAAGTAATAATAATAATAATGGATACTTATATAGCACACTGTCCAGAAATCTGCTCTAGTTGCTTTACAAAAACGCTTTTGTTAACATAAAACATTATATCTATGTTACATACACACACCAGAATGTGACTACACA
>NC_134901.1:44164255-44169255 GCF_041734735.1 Babylonia areolata | reverse complement strand
AATACAAGCCAGGAATACGATACAAAAAGGTTGAGTGCAGGATTTTCCGCGTGGTGGTGGTGGTGGAGTGGTGTGAACGGTGGTCAGAACAAAACAGCGGAACACAGAGAAATGATCTGGTCTGACGGGCGCAATAGCTGAGTGGTTAAAGCGTTGGACTTTCAATCTGAGGGTCCCGGGTTCGAATCAAGGTGAAGGCGCCTGGTGGGTAAAGGGTGGAGATTTTTCTGATCTCCCAGGTCAACATATGTGCAGACCTGCCAGTGCCTGAACCCCCGTCGTGTGTATACGCAAGCGGAAGATCAAATACGCACGTTAAAGATCCTGTAATCCATGTCAGCGTTCGGTGGGTTATGGAAACAAGAACACACCCAGCATGCACACCTCCGAAAGCGGAGTATGGCTGCCTACATGGCGGGGTAAAAACGGTCATACACGTAAAAGCCCACTCGCGTATATACGAGTGAATGTGGGAGTTGCAGCCCACGAACGCAGAAGAAGAAGAAGGAGAAGATCTGGTCTGAAGCTTCAGCTGGCTGATGATGGATTGTTTCCCAAGGGGGGGTTGAAGCTGGAAAAAAAAGTGGACCACTTGTCATGAAACAAAAACAAAAAAAACCCACAACAAATTCAGTAATTCAGTGTGTGTGTGTGTGTGTGTGTGTGTGTGTGTGTGTGTAATAAACATAAGTGTATTTATCAATCAGTCAGTCAGTCAATCTATCTAATCTGTCTGTCCATATATATATATATATGTGTGTTTGTGTGTGTGTGTGTGTGTGTGTCTGTCTATATCTATCTGTATGTAGGTGTGCATATTGCGAGGGTTATTTTGGGCCAGTCTAGGGGAAACTTTAATTTGAGGTGTGATGTTTCTGTCAATAGCTTGAGGTGTGTTTTATCAATCTACATTAAAAAACAAAAACAAAAAACCATCAAAAAACATAAAAACAACTCTTTTATGGCAGTACTTCCCAGAGGGAGATGTTTAGTTTACAAGATGTGAATTTTTTTTGTTTTACTTCTTTTACCGGACACCAGTCTTTGATTTAAAACAGACAAACAAACAAACAAACAAACAAACAAAAAAAAACCGAAAGAAGGAAAAAGAAAGGTGTTCCCATCATCCCTTCCCCTTCTCACCCCCTCCCTCATACCCCAACCCTCCTCCCTCCAGCCCCCCTCACTCACCCTTACTTCCCACTTCTCTCCCTTAGATATATATATTTGTATATATATCTACAGGTATAATGTTTCCTGATCCCATTTGACAAGCAGGGATGTCAGTAACATGATCCTGATATTCCTTGATAATGATCATTGGCCTGGGCATGGCATGGCATGGATACATTCTGCAGGAAGGGCATCATGTGTTCATGTGTCATAACCAGTGCTGATTCATATATATATATGTTTATGTACACTGTCTGAAATAAGTTTAAGGAACACTTTTTTTTTATTTATTTTTTTTAAACATGTGTTTGGAACCACCACCACCCCCTCCCACCACTAACTGTCATTATGAAGTCGGTGCTGATTCATATAGTATGTATATACTGTCCAAACTAGGTTTATGACCACCTTTATTATTTTTTTAACTTGTGTTTGGAAAAACACACACGCTTCTAAACAACAACTACAACAACAACAAAAAACCCCCAAAACCAAACAAATCAAAAACAAGTAGTTACCATAAAGTAAATGAATCTTCTTCTTCTTCTTCTGCGTTCGTGGGCTGCAACTCCCACGTTCACTCGTATGCACACGAGTGGGCTTTTACGTGTATGACCGTTTTTACCCCGCCATGTAGGCAGCCATACTCCGTTTTCGGGGGTGTGCATGCTGGGTATGTTCTTGTTTCCATAACCCACCGAACGCTGACATGGATTACAGGATCTTTAACGTGCGTATTTGATCTTCTGCTTGCGTATACACACGAAGGGGGTTCAGGCACTAGCAGGTCTGCACATATGTTGACCTGGGAGATCAGAAAAATTCTCCACCCTTTACCCACCAAGCGCCGTTACTGTTATTCGAACCCGGGACCCTCAGATTGAAAGTCCGACGCTTAAACCACTCCGCTATTGCGCCCGTCGATACAGATTGATGAAATAGAATACAAATTACAATACAATACAATGTGATGCAATACAATGCAATGCAATGCAATACTCCTCAAGAGCAGTCAAGGGTTTAATATGAATGGTGATATTTCTTGCAGTCAACTTCCTGATTCTTGAGGTTATTTTATTTTATTTTATGTATTTTTTTATTTTTTATTTTTTTGAAGGCAGGAAAACTTAATGTAGTCCTATGAGCATAACTCCTCGCAGACAGTATATACACATTTTGTATTTGTATTTGTATTTGTTTTTTATCACAACAGATTTCTGTGTGAAATTCGGGCTGCTCTCCCAAGGGAGAGCACGTCGCTACACTACAGCGCCACCCATTTTTGGGGGTATTTTTTCCTGCATGCAGTTTTATTTGTTTTTTCCTATCGAAGTGGATTTTTTCTACGGAATTTTGCCAGGAACAACTCTTTTGTTGCCGTGGGTTCTTTTACGTGCGCTAAGTGCATGGTGCACACGGGACCTCGGTTTATTGTCTCATCCGAATGACTAAGCGTCCAGACCACCACTCAAGGTCTAGTGGAGGGGGAGAAAATATCAGCGGCTGAGCCGTGATTCGAACCAGCGCGCTCAGATTCTCTTGCTTCCTAGGCGGACGCGTTACCTCTAGGCCATCACTCCACCTAGTATTATAGTGTTATAAAAAAAAAAATTTTAAAAAAAGGAAAGAAAGAAAATGCAGGTAGATTGGTAGCAAGGCTGTCAATGGTGACATGACGACGCCCCTGGCCAGGTGTGCTTGTGCTTTAAATGTCACCTGCCAGAATTCTTTATTCCTGATTTCTGCTGGAGTGTGGAGCACCTGGTTTCTACCCGCCCCCCCCTTTTTTTATGGGAGGAGGGAAAGTTCACCTGTGTTACATAATAAGTATTGTGCTACTTACTGCTCTTACTTTCTCTCCATTTCTGTCTCTGTCTGTCTGTCTGTTTCTGTCTCTGTCTCACTTTTTTTCTCACTCTCTCACAGTCCGAGTGTGTGTGTGTGTGTGTGTGTGTGTGTGTGTGGTAATATAGAAATGGGCGAAACTTATCTGACGTAATGAAGATACATAATACCACCGCACACACTCATGATGAATTGGTCATACTTAGCGCGCGTGCACACACACACACACACAAAGGAAGAAAAAAACGAAAAAAAAAAAAAAAAAAAAAGGGGTGGGGGGGAGGAAAGAAAGAACACACAGCCCGAGTGATTTTTGTCTGCTGCCTTTGTAGCGTTTTGAAAAGGCCCCGCAGTGAGTGTTGTGTTTCACAGACAGGTTATTGGTTGTTAAAGAACAAGGCCAGCAATATTGCCTGTTCACAGCAGGGTCAGGGTCGTAAGATGCTGAAATCGGGCGCTGCACTGCACGCAGGTGGATACAGGGAAATCATCTTTTTTATAAATATTTTTTACGTAAAGCCAAGGGTTTTATTTCCTTATCGCATGGTTTATTCTCAGGTCAACCCCAACAGTTTATTTGCTGTTGGTGTTATTGGAAATATCACAGAATCGACGGGCGCAATAGCCGAGTGGTTAAAGCGTTGGACTGTCAATCTGAGGGTCCCGGGTTCGAATCACGGTGACGGCGCCTGGTGGGTAAAGGGTGGGGATTTTTACGATCTCCCAGGTCAACATATGTGCAGACCTGCTAGCGCCTGAACCCCCTTCGTGTGTATATGCAAGCAGAAGATCAAATACGCACGTTAAAGATCCTGTAATCCATGTCAGCGTTCGGTGGGTTATGGAAACAAGAACATACCCAGCATGCACACCCCCGAAAACGGAGTATGGCTGCCTACATGGCGGGGTTAAAAACGGTCATACACGTAAAAGCCCACTCGTGTGCATACGAGTGAACGCAGAAGAAGAAGAAGATCACAGAATCAGTATTACAAATATGGTACGTTTTTTTTTTTTTTTTTTTTTGCATTTTGGGGAATAAAAGTGGTGACATGTGTATCCCTGTTGAGGATCGTTTCTAGTTGGTGCTTGCAGTTGTAGAGTGAGTGTCTTGCATGATTATGAGTATTTATCAGAGCACATCCCCCCCCCCCACCCCCCCCCCCCCCCCCCCACCCAACCCACACCCACTCAAGCCCTGCTTGCGCAGTATCCCATTAGAATGATGCAATAAAGGGATTTATCATTAGCGGAGAGAGAGAGAGAGAGAGAGGGTGTGTGTGGGGGGGGGGGGGGGAGGCAGAGAGCTCTAGATTTGTCATCAGACACAAATGAGAGAGAGAGAGAGAGAGAGTCAATTCAGATTCAGAACTCAGAATGTTTTTATTTTATTTTATTTATTTTTAAAAAATTCTTATTCAAGGATTAAGATTTTAGGCATGGCCAATTCTTCCAGTATGTCCTTGCTAATCCACATCGGTTACAAGAGCACACACATCTATTGGAAGGAAAGGGTAGAAAGGGTAGAAAATCAAATCTTTGTGCCGAAGGACAGATATGATGAAGAACACACACACACACACATACACACACACACACACACAACACAACACAACACAACACAACACAACACGCACACGCACGCACGCACGCACCCACACACCAAAACACAACACAACACACACACCACACCACACCACACCACACCACACCACACCACACCACAACACAACACAACACAACACAACACACACACACACACACACACACACACACACACACACACACACACACACACAACACAACACACACAGACTGACAGATGGATAGTTGAGGTAGAGACAGAAAAAAAGAGAGGGGGGGGGGGGGAGAGAGAGAGAGAGAGAGAGAGAGAGAGAGAGAGAGAGAAGGGTGGGGGGCTGTAGTTGTGTCATTACTTTAGGGAGAGTGGAAAAATGATCCATCATAATAGAGAAATTCTC
>NC_134901.1:44159255-44161755 GCF_041734735.1 Babylonia areolata | reverse complement strand
AAGGCAGCTCAGTGTTACTCTCTCCATACGAACGGCGAAAGAGACGACGTTAACAGCGTTTTATCCCAGTTACAATCATCAAAATATTGCAAGCGGAACGCTCTTATACTGAAGAGGTGAATGTTGACAAAGATACCACAGTTCAGACGACGGAAGCTAAAGGTTGGGTCATTCAGACACCCACTGGACATCCGAGGGGTATGTGTAGAGGAGAAGAGAGAACTGGCCATACTGAGTGATTTAAAATGGTTTCGGGAACGAGCAACGTCTTGTTTGTTCTGGGGGAAAATGCTATGTCCCTGTTCTCTTGGGGACGCCTGTGTGCTTCCAGTCTCGGTTTGCGGAGCCGCTATAGTGCTCTCTCTCATCGCTGATAACACAGACTGTGTGTGTCATCTTCTGACTGCGATGAACTACCAAAGGTAGCTATATATGAAACAAGAGAGGCAAGGCCTTCAAGACTCACTTGTGATACAATTAAAAAAAAAAAATCCAAGCTTTTTATGTATTGAGTATGATTTCAAAATGTAATGTTTAAGAAGAGAAAGATCAGTTTAAAGCAAATTAACTCCCCTAGCATTAATTACAGAGTAATTTCCCTTCTTTAGTATCTGCACCAAAACGTTTGCAAAATAAATAAAACTTCCATGCTTAGCAAAAGAAGTTCCTGTTTGAACAGAAAATGATAATAATGACTGCTCTTGTTGTTGGGTCAGAATATCAGATCAAAGTGCCAAGTTTAGAGAATACACAAAATATAACAATAAATGCAGTTTGCATATAATTAGGCTTCATTTTTTTTTTTTTTGTGCCCATCCCAGAGGTGCAATATTGTTTTAAACAAGATGACTGGAAAGAACTGAATTTTTCCTATTTTTATGCCTAATTTGGTGTCAACTGACAAAGTATTTGCAGAGAAAATGTCAATGTTAAAGTTTACCACGGACACACAGACACAGACACAGACACACACACACACACACACACACAACCGAACACCGGGTTAAAACATAGACTCACTTTGTTTACACAAGTGAGTCAAAAAATGATACTCGACTTTTCAGGATACCTCCCGTCAGAAGTAAGACCTGTGGACACAGATCGTTTTCTTCTCAGTGGCCAAAGACGTGGAATAACCTCCGTCATTCTGATTCCCTCGCATCTTTTAAATCTCGTCTCAAAACTCACCTTTTCCCTCAGCAATAAGTTCAATTGTGGCAGGTCCACTTCCTTTGCGTTAGTTGTGCTTGACTATGTGTGTATACATATGTATGTGTACATAACTACATGCATGCATATGAATGTGTACTGTGTGTGCGTGTGTTTAAGTAAGTTTGTGCCTGCCTATGTGTGCGTATGCGTTAGGGTAGCTGTTAGATACACATGTATGTTAAAATGTATGTATGCAGTGTGTGTGTGTGTGTATGTGTGTGTGTGTGTGTGTGTGTAGTCACATTTTGGTGTGTGTGTATGTAACATTGATGTAATGTTTTATATTAACAAAAGCGTTTTTGTAAAGCACCTAGAGCAGATTTCTGGATAGTGTGCTATATATGTATCCATTATTATTATTAAAAAATAATTTGGAACGAGAAATGTTCTGTTTCTCTGGGGGGGGGATCTTATCCTTTCTTTTCAGGGCAGCTCTATGTTCAAATTTGTATTTTTGTTTGTATTTGTATTTCTTTTTATCACAACAGATTTCTCTGTGTGTGAAATTCGGGCTGCTCTCCGCCAGAGAGAGCGCGTCGCTATACTACAGCGCCACCCATTTTTTGGTGTTTTTTCTTGCGTGCAGGCTTTTTTTTTTTTTTTCCCTGTCAAAATGGATTTTTCTTTAGAATTTTGCCAGGAACAACTTTTTTGTTGCCTTGGGTTCTTTTACGTGCGCTAAGTGCATGCTTGCACACGGGACCTCGGTTTATCGTCTCATCCGAATGCCTAGCGCCCAGACCACCACTCAAGGTCTAGACTGAGGAGGTGGAGAAAATGCCGGCGGCTGAGCCGTGATTGGAACCAGCGCGCTCAGATTCTCTCGCTTCCTAGGCGGACGCGTTTCCTCCAGGCCATCACTCCACAAATCGTGTAGGAACGAAATATGTCTGTTCTTCTGGGAGAGATATATCCCCCCTCTCTTTCTCTCCAGGCCAGCTACACGTTTTGGAACGAGAAATGTACTATTCTTCAGGGGGAGGGGGGGGGGGGGATCGTCTATTTCTCTTCAAGCCAGCTGTTTCAGTAATTATTGAAATAGTTTCGGGACGAGAGATATGGTGTTCGACAGTGGAAAAATCGTCTTTTTTTTCTTTTTTTTTTCCAAGCTAGAACTCGGCAGTAGAAGTAAGGTCGATGATGAACGAGAAATGCGCTGTTCTTCGGGGGAAACTTCGTCTTCCTTTTCAAAGGCAGCAATATGTTGTTAAATCGTTGCAGAAGGAGAGATTTGATTTCTTCAGGAGAAAGGTCGTTTTCTCCTCTTCAAGCCAGCTGTAGGGTTATT
>NC_134901.1:44149255-44154255 GCF_041734735.1 Babylonia areolata | reverse complement strand
AGAGCTTTATAATCAGATACAGTCAATGATGAAGATTTTAAAAGAATCAATTTTACAGCTCTTCTATGCAGACTCAATAGAGGTTTTATAATACTGTCACTCGCCGAATCCCACACTGTCGAAGCATAGTTAATGTGTGATTCTATATAAGTACTGACAAATAGTTTTCGGCAGTGAAGATCCAAAAAGTGTTTGATTCTAGACAGTTGATAGATATTTTTTGATACCTGTTTGCATAACAGAGAAATATGATGTGACCATGACAAATTATTATCGATAGTGATGCCAAGGATTTTATGGTGGTCAACTTCTTCAATCTTGTCACCTTTGATGAAAATAGGCGAACAGTTTATGGATATATTTTGACGTTTTTGTCTTGTTGTGATTATTAGGAATTTTATTTTTTTAGGATGGAGACACATGTGGTTTAGTTCGGACCATTCAATCAATTGGTCAGTACTTTCCACAGCGAAACAGGCAGTGTGTGTGTCTCTGTGTGTGTGTGTGTGGAGGGAAGGTGTGTGTGTGTGTGGAGGGAAGGTGTGTGTGTGTGTGGAGGGAAGGTGTGTGGGGGCGAGCGGGGCCGGGGGTGAAAGGGGGGGGGGGGAATGTGTGTGTGTGGTGGTGGTGTGTCATGGAGATAGAATTAGACTGAATAATATTTTTTTTTTTTTTTTTTTTTTTTTTTTTTTTTAAATAACGGCGGCTGACGACAGCGTGAACAAGAACCGCGGTGGACAAGGTTTTGTGATCACTGTCAGAACCTGATTTGGGGGTTGAGGGGGCGTGGGCGTGAAGGTGTGGGTAGCGTAGGGGTGTGGGTGGGGAGGGGGGGGGGGAGTTGGAATGTTGTTGCCTTGTCGTTTGGGCTTTTTATTTACTTTTTCTTGTGTGTGTGTGTGTGTGTGTGTGTGTGCATGACAGATTCAGTGTGTGTGTGTGTGTGTGTGTGTGTGTGTGTGTGTGAGAAATCTGAAATCTGAAATCTGAATCCTCTTCATTGCTGGAACATCAGCCAGCCACTGCTACCACTACTGTACTAGTGCCACTGGTCTAAAAAATGGTGGATAGTGCATGCCTTTTTTTAAAAATTTTTTTTTTTTAGTCCCTTTGCTAACTGAAGCCAGCGGAAGTGTTCGATCAGCCATTTTACTATTCGTGTCAGTACAGCGCGAAGTGGCAACTTCATAATTATATGTAGCCGGGTGCTCAGCTGGCTACGATGACTGCTTCACGGCAAACTTTCACTTGCTCGCGGCGTTAGTTCAGCTGACTTTCCTGTGTGTGCCTTCACAGCCAGTTTGCGCTACGTGTCACTGCACTGTTTTTCCTGTAATAACATTGGGAAATAAATCATTGGCAGATTTCAATCAAGACACAACATTTTGCATGTGGGGGCAAGCGTAACACGATTTCATCGAAGAGATACACAGTTACAGTTCAGAAACTACCACCAGTGAGCAGACGACTTCTCAACCGGACTGACGGCCGGATACGAGTGATAGTATGGCGGTCCAGATGGCTTCAGCTTTCCTGGCCAATGAGCTATCTATTCTTAGATCAGTATACTGGTGCACAGGATAAAAAAAAAAAAAAGAAAAAGAAAAAAAAAAGCGCCTGGGATATGGAAAGATTGCCTGACCAATAGTGTTGTGGAACAGGCAGTGGAGAAAAAAGAGTGCAAGCCAGCAGTGTTCGTCATTTCTCTTTGAGAACAAACATGACTACGGCAGATCGGAGAAGGGGGAGTTGGTGTATGGTGTGTGTGTGTGTGTGTGTGTGTTGTGTTGTGTGAGTGAGTGTGTGTGTGTGTGTGTGTGTTGTGTTGTGTTGTGTTGTGTGAGTGAGTGTGTGTATATTGTGTGTGTGTGTGTGTGCGTGCGTGCACGCGCGCGCGTGTGTGCGCGTGCGCTTAGTAATTAGAGCAGCGACAAAACAGTTGTGTCATCCCAAAGCCAATACAAGTCCGAGCAACACGCGTGAGCACCTGTTTGTCAGATTTCAGAGAGTGGCAAAGTGACAGCGTTATCTAGGATGAGGAGACAGCCTTATCTACAAACCACCAAAAAAAGAAAAAGAAAAAAAAAAAAAGCAGACAAAAACACCACCAAAAACGTAATTGCGGGGAAGTGTTTTTTTTTTTTTTTTTTTTTTGGGGGGGGGGGGGGGGGGGGGGGAAGGACAAGAAAAAAAAAGACCTACTTCCACATAACCATGATCGAAAGGTGGGAAAACCGCACTCACTCGTCTCTCACGAACTGAACACACACACAGACACAACCACACACACACATGACTAACCTCCTGCTCGCACACAGACATACACACTCCCCTCCCCATTACCCCCCACTTACACTGATCCACCCCGGATGTAAAACGAGCAACTGAACACTGATTAAAAAAAAAAAAAAAGAAAAAGAAAAAAAGTCAATTGCGGTCTGTGTTCTATCTTGGTCCGGTAGTTTGAAACAAACTGCCAGTTAAGTCCGTTTTGTGGATAAAGAAGGAAAGAGAGAGAGAGGGGTGGGGTGGGGGAGAGAATCTCTCTCAAAACAAATCTGTCTGGGCTTTCGTTCTGCCTTCCGACTTATTGACTACTGTACTCGTTGCTCTTCTGTTCTCTCTCTCGCTCTCTCGCTCTGTGTGTGTGTGTGTGTGTGTGTGTGTGTGGAGAGAGAGAGGTAGGGCTGGAGAAAGGAAGATGGAGAGAGGGCTTGGGAGGGGACAGAGAGAGAATTTGAATTTGAGACACACACACACACACACACACACACACACACACACACACACACACACAGATTGAGCTGGGTTGGAGGGGCGGGGGCGCGGGGGCGGGGTGTGGGGTGAGAGGACCGAGGCTGGAGGACAGAAAAGGAGAATAAATGACCATTTACCATTGCCAGGCACGAAGCAACAATATCAAACCAAACGCGACCACCTCAGACATCAACAACAACAAAAACAAAAACAAAAATAGGCCGGTGTATATCTGGGGGTCCTCGCTAACATGGAAAGCACGGCGAGCCACTTCACACACATTTTACAGACACTCCGCACTGTCACTGACAACACACAGCATGCAAAGAGCCCCCCCCCCCCTTCCCCCCGCTTCCCTCCCCCTCTCTCCCCAACAACACCCCCCTCCCCCCGCTTTGGCACGGCGCGAGAAACGGCACTGGCCACGGTGTCAGTCTTATTTTATGTGCGCAGCACCGCGGCACCTGATTTGTGCCATCAATGAGCCGCGGTCGCTTATATTACTGTCATCAACAACGGAGCCTGTCACTTGACAAGAGCCGTAACGTCTATCCGTCAGCTTTCTTTATGTGCGCACGTCCGAGTGGGAGACAGAGAGACCGCACGCTTGTTTGACATACACACACACACACACACACAGAGACACACACACGACCCCCCAGCCCGTAATGCGGATGACTGTAAGGTTCCTCCCGGCTGTCTTGACCAACACATGATCTCGCTCCCAGGTGGAAATAACCAGTGACTCCTTCAGTCACAAAGAGAATCGCAGCCATTAATCGGATGACAATTTTTTTTTTTACATTATGTTGATGAACTTTTATACATTGTCTACATTTGTCTCGTGTTATGTCAGCATCCTAAATTCTTGGACCTATTTCAACGAAAATTTCGTGCGTTTTGCAATGAAGGCATGCGAGAAATGACAAGTTGCATGCAACTGACCCTTCAAATCAAAGAGTTAGGCACAATACGACGCGAAACGACCCCATATTGTGAACTCAAACCGACACCTGTCTTCTGAAGCTGCTGTGTGTTTTGTTTTCCCATTTCATGGGAAAGAGCGCTTCTCTGATTGGCTCAGATTGAATGAACACGTCCTTGCAGACGATATTGCGGGCTTTAAAGATGGCGGCATGGTATGGTGGGGGGTACCCGTTATGCCGCCGTCCCGCTATGCCGCCGACCCGCTATCCCGCTTTATTCCCTTTCGCTTTTCATCACATGCGCGTGAAAAGTGATATATGACAGTAGCAGTTTTCACAAATGACGTATATTATGATGTAAACACTGAATGACACTAAAACTCGCCATTTAGAGGCGGACTCGTGCAAATGCAAACTAAATGATAAAAAATATGTATTCAGGACAAATGTAATACTTTCAATTTTCTACATTTTTAATGAGAAACAAAACCAATAACAAGCAAAAAGAAAAAAAGTGTGCTAGAAACGAATTTTAAAGGAAAGTTTCTTGTACAGATCATTTCTCCACTAGTATCTATAGCCCAAAACAAGGAAATGGATTCGCGAATGCATACGTTTGGACCCAGTTGCACCATTTGTGACGTTACTGTGACCCAAATGTCAAATAAAAAGGGAGATTATTAGTATGGCTTGCCCATCTTGTTTTGTCTTTTTTGTGACAAAAGACAATCCGTAAACGGGTCGGCACAACGGGTCGGCGGCACAACGATACGCTCCCGGCATGGTAACTATTTGGCGACTGAATCCGCACCACAATGGACGGTAAATTAACTCTTACAATGGAGGAATGTCTTATCTGCATCTATTGGTTGTATTTCCGTGGTTTGTGGGACGAAAAATGAAAAAAAAGCAAGATGGTGGCACGTTAGTTTAGTGAGTGAGTCCGCATCAAATTTGAATAAAATAATGCACAATGTAAGAGTCAAAATCCACTGAAAAATGAGTTAAAACATCCACTAATGGTAATATCGTTTCACACATGCACAGAAATTGCCGCTAAGATAGGTGCAATAATTTAGGGTGCTAAAATAGGACTTTACCCATCTGAAAATGGGTTGCAATATCTACTAATGGTAATAATGCAAAAAAAAAAAAAAAAAAAAAAAAAAATCTTCAAATGTGGCAAGTCGATACATACATATATGTTATTGATTTAGATCCGGAAAAAGAAACACGTCGTTTTGGTCAGATCTCGCACAGATTCTCGCCGAAACTCGCAGGCAAAACGAAGCGGTCTCGCTGTGACAAAAATCAATC
>NC_134901.1:44136755-44144255 GCF_041734735.1 Babylonia areolata | reverse complement strand
ACACACACACACAGACGCACAAAACCACGCACACACAGACACAGACAGACACAGATACAGACATACTCATACGCATACACATAGACAGACAGACACACACACACACACACACACACACACACACACACACACACACACACACACACACACACACACACGCACACCGCAAATCTCACCATAGCATGTTCGGACATGCCCGTAAAAACTTGCCAGCAGATTAACAACAATAGCTGGACTAACTCACTGATCGACACGGCTTATGGACTGTTAATCTGGACAGATCAGTCTCATAACCTCGGATCACGCTGGATGGTGGCAGCGGTGGGATTGTATATTAAAAAACCAAAAAAAAAAACAACAACAAACAAACAAAAAACAAATAAAAAAACACAAAAAACAGAAGAAAACAAAAACAAAACAAAAACAGAAGAAAGACTCTGAAAACTGGTGCAATCATATTTACGTTACGAATGGCAGTGAAAATGGACGGAAACTTCTCTTGAACTGTCTGCTATGATCTACAAACCCAGTGCTGAAAAGATCTACGACACAGTCATTTACCATTGCAGTCGAAACTACTGCGTTTGAAGAATAGATGGACATGTTGAACGGATATTTTTTTCCTCTTCCGAAGTCCGCGAACGAGCAGGTTTTAAAAGACATTCTGTTTCATTTTATTTTGTATTTTTGTTTTCATCAGCGTTCTCTGCTTGCTGCAGAAAATATATTTCCTGGTATAAGGAAATGATCAGTTTGAAACAACAACCTTCGTTTTCGCTGAGATGGTCTTAGTGACAGGAAATAACCAGCGGCTTTCGCTTTCTTTCTGGTTTGTCCAGTTTTTGTGCTGTTTTTTTTTTCTTTGGCTATTCCTCTGCATAAAAAAATCATAATGATATATTTTGTATTTATATATATATATATATATATATTTTTTTTTTTTTTATTATTTTTTTTTAATTTTTTTTTTTATCACAACAGATTTCTCTGTGTGAAATTCGGGCTGCTCTCCCCAGGGACAGCGCGTCGCTACACTACAGCGCCTCCCATTTTTTTGTTTTTGTTTTTCTTGCGTGCAGTTTTACTTGTTTTTCCTATCGAAGTGGATTTTTCTTCAGAATTTTTTCCGGGAACAACCCTTTTGTTGCCGTGGGTTCTTTTACGTGCGCTAAGTGCATGGTGCACATGGGACCTCGGTTTATCGTCTCATCCGAATGACTAGCGTCCAGACCACCACTCAAGGTCTAGTGGATGGGGGAGAAAATATCGGCGGCTGAGCCGTGGTTTCGAACCAGCGCACTCAGATTCTCTGGCTTCCAAGGCGGACGCGTCACCTCTAGGCCATCACTCCACTATATATCAGATCATCTTTGTTCGTTGGCTGCAACTCGCACGTTCACTCACATATACACGACATAAGCTCATGCTTGTTGTTGCTCAAGTCTTATTAATTGAACGCTGTATTGTACCTTGTTTCTTGATATTAAAAATGTTTAAACCATATACACGACGGGGCTTTTTCCGTTTTTAAACCCCCGCCATGTGGGCAGCCATACTCCCTTTTCGGGGTGTAAATCAAGTCAGTAATGTCTTTTTAAAATAGCATGGAATGTTGTGCACGGACAAAATCAAAGCGCTTTTCGAAAACTGACGACTTTGGCACCCGTGCCCTCTCTCTGAGCCAAACGGGTGAAATACAGACAGATAGACAGATACATAGATAGATACATAGATAGGAGGAGGAACTAGAGAGGGAGAGAGGGGTGGGTTGCAGTGGCTATTTTTGGAAAGAGGGGGGTTTTGAAAGGACCAGAGACGGGCGCAACATCCGAATGGTTGAAGCGTTGGACTTTCAATCTGAGGGTCCCGGGTTCGAATCTCGGTGACGGCGCCTGGTGGGTAAAGGGTAGGAGATTTTTTTTCCCGATCTCCCAGGTCAACATATGTGCAGACCTGCTAGTGCCTGAACCCCCTTCATGTGTATACACGCAAGCAAAAGATCAAATACGCACGTTAAAGATCCTGCAATCCATTGTCAGCGTTCGGTGTGGGTTATGGAAGCAAGTACATACCCAGCATGCACACCCCCGAAAACGGAGTATGGCTGCCTACATGGCGGGGTAAAAACGGTCATACACGTAAAAAGCCCACGTGGGAGTTGCAGCCCACGAACAAAGAAGAAGAAGAAGTAGAAAAGACCAAACTGGAAAGAGCGGAGTTGCGAAGGATGTGACGAAACGAAAGGAGAGAGGTTTAACCCTCAAAGTGCTGGATATAATAAAACATACTTACAGAAATCATGCTTAAAACAAAGGGATAGTTTGCCTCCGCTACCTGTGCTCTGATTTGGGGCATTTGTATGCTTATCAGTAAGAATAAATAGGTAAACCTATACATTTTTGGAAAGTAGAGTGAATGAAGAATCAGATAAAAGTAAGAAAAAGGCTGTACCTTGTAAGTAGTTGGAGATATTCCACAGGATATAAACAACAAATTTTGCAAACTTGTTTTCCAAAAACGTCAACCACAATGTTTATAGGTATTTTCACATTTTTTTACAGAGTCAAAATCTCAAAATTGGCATTAAACTGTGCAGAAAATGTTCTGGTTGCAGAATCATGAAATGAATATAACTGAAACAATGAAATTATAAGCACTGTATTATTTGTTTGAGACACACCCACCGACGCCACGCACGCGCACATCTACAATACTTTATGCAATCACAGGCAAAAACAGAAATAAATGTTTTCTTTTAGCTCATGTTGCTTTCAAAAGCAGCAAGAATGCTTTAAATCAAAATAATTTCCAGTTTTCTAGCTTGATTTGGTCAAGAAATCGCAATAAACCCATGCCTAACCCACTTTACCACCCCTCCCCACCCCCATCACCCACCCCCCAGTTTTTGTGGCTGGAGACACAAAACTGAATGAACAACAAGCAAGCCAGCATGCCCAAGTGTCAAAATAACAAAGCCGTTTTCATCAGAATCCCTGTCAGCAAATGAATCATCACTAGTGACAAGGTCACTCATTTCCTGAGCTTTGTCAACTTCAGTGTCACTCATTGTTTACAAAAAATACGAAGATCTGGACTTATAAACTTGGTCAAAGTTTGTGCAAACACAAGCAGGGAGGCAGTAACACCAGAACGAGGCAGTTTTACGAAGGCTGCCGAGCATAGCCGTACGATGTCGGACCTTATGTAAACAGAGCCACGATCGTGGCCCATCGCACTTTACCGGGAAAGCCACGATCGTGGCTCATCGCGCTCTCCGGGTTAAGTTTACATGAGATCCACAGAGACCGAAAAAAAAAAAAAAAAAAAAAAAAAAACCACCCCAAAAAACGGCGGCTGACTGTGAGTGTTTGTGCTGTAGATCTGCTGTGAACGCCTGAACAGAGTGGGTCTGAAGCTGAGTGACAGTGATAGAGCGAAAGAAATCAGACACACACACACACACACACACACACACACACACACACACACACACACACACACACACTCACACACACACACAGAGACAGACAGCAATGGATCGACACAACTTTTTATTTTATTTTACAGGAGTGACAGTGATAGGGGAAAAAAAAAGAGAGAAAAAAGTCATACACACACACACACACACACACACACACACACAGCAATGGGTCGACACACATTTTTATTTTATTTTATAGGAGTGACAGTGATAGGAGAAAAAAAAGAGAGAGAGAAAAGTCACGCACACACACAGACACACACGCGCGCGCGCGTGAGCACTCGGGGAGAGAGAGAGAGAGAGAGAGATAGAGAGGGGTGTAATTTGAGCCAATAGTGACGGGCTTTATCTTAATGACGAGATAGAGACAGTCAGACATGTTGTCAGTGTGCACTGTCTTCAGCTGTCTTTGTGGTCTATCAGATGTCTGCTATTGTGCCCAGTACATTGACCTGTTCTCGCCTAGGGCAGGTGCACTTTTTTAATCTGGCTTATTTAGAGAGAAAAAAACAACAACAAACCAACCAACCCCCAAAACAAACTCATATCACCTCACAGCAACAAGATTTCGTTGTGACATGTCCTGTTCTCTCAATATATATATATATATATATATATATATATATGTGTGTGTGTGTGTGTGTGTGTGTGTGTGTGTACACACACACACACACACACACACACACACACACTCGCGTATACACCATGCACACATACATAGAAGCATATATTATACATACACGCCGCCACCATACATCAGTATACATCGTATATGTATACATGCTTATTTGTATTTAAAAAAAAAAAAAAAGAAAAGAAAATTACAAAACATCCTGATCAGACTGTGGGAGGGGGGTGGGTGGTGGTGGTGGTGTGTGTGTGTGTGGGAGGGGGTAGGGGTAGGGGTGGGGGGCTTTGAGGAAATGAGAAATGGCCGTTCTATCATGATTTGCAAATGCCATCATTTCCTGGCTTTATTCGTAGTGATTTCCTCCTCCCTCCATCCCCGATATACTCTCTTATCCGGTGCACGTGTCTGCAATCAAGTGTAAATGTACTGTCAAGGTTTAAACAGGACATACCCTTTTCAAGTCTTTAAAAAGTTGTAAAAAGAAAAAAGACATACCCTTTTCAAGTCTTTAATAGTTATAAAAAGAAAAGGACATGCCCTTTTCAAGTCTTTAAAAGTTATCAAAAGAAAAAGGACATATCCTTTTCAAGTCTTTAAAAGTTGTAAAAAGAAAAGGACATGCCCTTTTCAAGTCTTTAAAAGTTATCAAAAGAAAAAGGACATATCCTTTTCAAGTCTTTAAAAGTTGTAAAAAGAAAAGGACATGCCCTTTTCAAGTCTTTAAAAAGTTATAAAAAGAAAAAGGACATACCCTTTTCAAGTCTTTAAAAGTTGTAAAAAGAAAAAGGACATACCCTTTTCAAGTCTTTAAAAGTTGTAAAAAGAAAAGAACATACCCTTTTCAAGTCTTTAAAAAGTTGTAAAAAGAAAAAGGGCATACCCTTTTCAAGTCTTTAAAAGTTGTAAAAAGAAAAAGGGCATACCCTTTTCAAGTCTTTAAAAGTTGTAAAAAGAAAATGACATACCCTCAGTGCATGTTAGCCTTTAGTTTCGTTTCTCTTTTTTTAGGCGCCACTCTCTTTGGTGCTGTGAATGATTATGACTGTGTTTGTACCGGCTTTGATGTCTCAGTCTGTGAACACACGTACGCGCGCGCGCGCGCACGCACACACACACACACACACACACACACACACACACACACACACACACACACACACACACACTGCCGGATTTCTCTGTCTCATTGTATAATAAAAGAGATACGTACACAGACACTACACTAACACACACACACACACACACACACACACACACACACACACACACACACACACACAGACGAATGAAGAGGGGGATGGCTGGAGAAAAGCTAACAGCACTGGGCAGTATGAACCGAAGGACGCTGCGGAACGAGTGACCACACTGTACCTCCTGGCTGGGCTGCTTGGGCCATCTTTTGCCAGCGCTCAGTTTTTGTTCAGCGTGGTTTACAGGATGTGCTTTGCTAAGAACAGTGTTAAGTCTCAACGCTGGGCTTTTTATATCAGAGATTCGCGCAAGCTTTAGATGGGGCCCAACAGCTAAGCGAGAGCCGTATGATCGTTGGTTCGCTCCTTTGGGAACTCGTTTTACAGTGTAGTGAAGGACTAGGACTCTCAGAACTAGCAGGCTCAAGATTGCAATGACTCTTTAATGCTACAGCCTTGAGGGAGGGGGGGGGGGGGGGGTCGAATTGGCCTTTGGGGACCATCCGCCCTTTGGGTAGCGGTGAGGACCAGTGGCTCGAGTCCGGCCAAGTCAGAAACGTTGGTTCCAAAGGAGTTATCTCCCGATGCATCCCTCACGCGGGCCCGTAGACACACGGAAAGTTGTTGTGTTTTTTCTCGTGCAAGATCCTCCGGGTAACGGCGCCTGGTGGGTAAATGGCAGAGTTCCCCCCCCCCCCCCCCCCCCCCCGCCCATCCCCCCCCCCCCCTCCGATCTCCCAGGTCGACAGATGTGCAGACCTGCTTGCTCCTGAACCCCCTTCGTGTGTGTATACGCACGCTGAAGATCAAATACGCACGTTCAAGATCCTGTAATCCCATGTCAGCGTTCGGTAGGTTATGTAAACAAGGACACACCGAGCACGCCCCCCCCCCTCGCCCTCCCCATCCCCCGAAAACGGGGTATGGCTGCCTACATGGCGGGGGTAAATAAACAAAATGGTCATACACGTAAAATATTACATGCCCTGTCTGAGTGTGTTTGTGTGCGTGCCTGAAATCTGATTGAATGGCACAGGAAACGAATGATGAGCGCCCAATGGCAGCCGTCAGTCAGCTCTACCCCAGGTAGGCAGCCTGTTGTGCAAAATGACGCCGAGTTTGTTGTAAAGCGCTTAGAGTGAGTGTGGTCTTCGACCAAGGATAGGCGTTATATAAGTATCCATATCATCATCATCATCATCATCATCATCCTACAAGGCTCGGTAAAAGAAAGAGTACCAACAGGCGCAATAGCCGAGTGGTTAAAGCGTTGGACTGTCAATCTGAGGGTCCCGGGTTCGAATCACGGTGACGGCGCCTGGTAGGTAAAGGGTGGAGATTTTTACGGTCTCCCAGATCAACATATGTGCAGACCTGCTAGTGCCTGAACCCCCTTCGTGTGTATACGCAAGCAGAAGATCAAATACGCACGTTAAAGATCCTGTAATCCATGTCAGCGTTCGGTGTGGGTTATGGACACAAGAACATACCCAGCAATGCACCCCCCCGAAAACGGAGTACGGCTGCCTACATGGCGGGGTAAAAACGGTCATACACGTAAAAAAACCCACTCGTGTGCATACGAGTGAACGCAGAAGAAGAAGAAGAAGAAAAAGAAGAAAGAGTACTGCAAACAAAGAGTAAGGTGTTGTGCACCCACAGTGCAGGAGGAATTCAGCCCCAGACTGCTGCCTCCTCTGCTGTTCTCATTGTCTTGAAGTCGGGTACACGACCAACTGTCCATACAAAAAAAAAAGAAAAAAAAGAAAAGAAGTCTATGGACAATTTTTATATTAAGCTCAGCAAACTCAGTTCTCAAGCAATTCCATCAGCACAGGATTCAACCCCTCCCCTCACCCCCCCCCCACTCCCCCGACCCCCAACCCCCCTCCGCCCACCCCAATCCCTCCCCACACCCCTTTAACAGATGGCGTTTAGATTGAAGAGCTCGTGCAGTTGCGGCTCCTGTTTCATGATACAGATCTCTCTCTGTCTGTCTCTGTCTGTGTCTGTCTGTGTCTGTCTGTCTCCGTTCTGTCTGTCTCACTTTCAGTGTGTGTTTCTCTCTGTGTCTCTGTCTCTCTCTCAGTGTCTGTCTCTGTGCCTGTCTCCCATTTTTGTCTGTCTGTCTGTCTGTGTCTCTCAGTCTGTGTCTCTGTGTGTCTGTCTTTCTCTTTCTGTCCGTGTGTCTCTCTCTC
>NC_134901.1:44124255-44129255 GCF_041734735.1 Babylonia areolata | reverse complement strand
GTAATGAATCGCACGTAGAGAGAGAGAGACAGAGAGAGAGAGACAGACAGACAGACAGACAGACACACAGACAGACAGACAGACACACAGACGAACGACAGTGTGAGAATTGGAGGAGGATTGTAAAGTATAATGATAACATGTATTTATAAACATATATTAATTTCTCTCTCTCTCTCTCTCTCTCTCTCTCTCTCTGTCTCTTCTTTCTCTCCCTTTCTCTCTCTCTCTCACTCTCTCTTTCTCTCTGTCTCTCTCTGCCTGCCTGTCTTTCTGTCTCTATCTGTCTGTCTGTCTGTCTCTTTATCTGTATTATATACTCTCTGTGTGTGTGCGTGCTTGTGTGTGTGTGTGCTTGTGTGTGTGTGTGTGGGGGGGGGGTGTTCACGATTTACTTGATAGTGCGTGTTGGCCAAACGGAGACAAGTGTTACGTAAGCGTGTGGACAGACAGACAGACAGGCCGTGATTCAGGTTAGGGACGTCAGCAACATCGACCGGCCGGCCTGCCCACTCCGATGACCACTCGGACACTGACCACTATCAGTCAGCCTTCACTGTGTGTGTGTGTGCGCGCGCGCACGTTACAGAAGCAGAGAGAGAGAGAGAGAGACAGGACGTGTGTATGTGTGTGTGCGCGCGCGCGCGTCGTCAAGTCAAGATTTTATTTCATGATGGTAAATTGAATAAGCAACAATTGCTTTTTTACATCAAGCCATCAATGAAAATAATAAATAAATAAATAAATGTGTGTGTGTGTGTGTGTGTGTGTTAGCACGCGCTTGCTTGCTTTTCAGAGGCATACAGAGAGAGAGCGAGCGAGAGAGAGAGAGAGAGAGAGAGAGAGAGAGAGAGAGATGGACTGACAAACAAAACAAACAAGACACTGTGACAGAGAACGTGTAAGGCAGCTTTCTCTCTCTCTCTCTCTTTGCTCAAAGAGGGCTGACCCTGAGCTGTATTATTATCAGACAGACCCGTACTTCACTCTCTGGCCAGTTGACCCCTGGTCACGGCTCACCACGTCCCGCCCAGCCTGACTGACCAGTCCATTTTCTGCCTTGCTGACCGCTCCTTAAACCTACCTGCTTTGGGTCTGTCGCTGTCGTTCCCTCGAGTAGTAATGTTTTTTTGTGTGTGTGTGTGTGAAAGAGTTTGGTATGTGTCTGTGTTTGTGTCTAGTTTGCCGAAAAGAGAACTCAAAAGGTGTGTGTGTGTGTGTGTGTGTGTGCCCCAAATTTTCTATCTTCACGAGTGTCAGAGAGAGAGAGAGAGAGAGTGAGTGAGTGAGTGAGTACGTTTCCTAATTTCCCGGAGATTTCGATCTTCACGAAGCGACGAGAGTTTGTGAGTGCTTGTCACAACGGGGTTGTGTGTGTGTGTGTGTGTGTGTGCTGCACACAGCCCGCAGAGAGAGAGTTCTGTCTCAAAACAGCTCCAAGGTTTTTGTTGTTGCTTCTTTTTTTTTCTTTCTTTCTTTTTTTTTTCTTTCTCAGTGCTTGTGGTGGATTCAGTTGGGAAAGTTCAGTGTGTGATGGTAGGAAGTTTTATCGGGATTCAGTGAGGGGGTGTGTGTTAGCAGTGAGCACATAATTTGTGTTCAGTGCAGTTGGGTGGAATTTTGTATTGTGTGTGTTTTTTCTATTTTCTTTGGAGGACCTGCACTGCAGTGGACATCATCGGAAGATATATATAATAATTCTACTCTCTCGGACGAAGATGGTGGTTGTTAGTGAGTGTGTGACCCCGGTGTTTGGTTTGTTTTTTTTGAGGTGAGTGGTTGGTTTGGTTTGGTTTTATTTTGTCGCGGAATGGAGTCCTTGTTCTCTGTGAATTTCGGTCTCTCTGTCTCTGTGTCTCTCTCTGTCTGTCTGTCTGTCTTTCTCTGTCTGTCTCTGTCTGTGTGTGTGTGTGTGTCTCTCTCTCTGAACCCATGTGTGTGTGTTTATGTGCATGTATGTGTGTGTGTGTGTGTGTGTGTGTGTGTGTGTGTGTGTGTTATCATGAACAGTTTTCTTCTTCCGCGTTCCTTGGCTACGCTAGATTTTCAGTCCGGTATCCTGAACAGTCTCTCTCTCTCTCTCTCTCTCTCTCTGAGCCGAGGACTCATGTGAATAGACCATCTTTAGTCTCTCTCTCTCTCTCTCTCTGAGCCGAGGACTCGTGTGAATAGACCATCTTTAGTCCCTCTCTCTCTCTCTCTCTCTCTGAGCCGAGGACTCGTGTGAATAGACCATCTTTAGTCTCTCTCTCTCTCTCTCTCTCTCTGAGCCGAGGACTCATGTGAATAGACCATCTTTAGTCTCTCTCTCTCTCTCTCTCTCTCTCTCTGAGCCGAGGACTCATGTGAATAGACCATCTTTAGTCTCTCTCTCTCTCTCTCTCTCTCTGAGCCGAGGACTCATGTGAATAGACCATCTTTAGTCTCTCTCTCTCTCTCTTTCTTTCTCTCAGCCAATCTGTGTACATGTATGTGCATACTGTATGTGTGTGTGTGTGTGAGTTTATCACGAGTTCTCTCTCTCTCTCACGCTCTTTCGCTCTCGCTGTCTGTCTGTCTCTGTCTGTCTCTCGCTCTCTGTCTGTCGCCGTCTGTCTCTCGCTTTCTATCTCTCGCTCTCTCTCTATCTATCTCTCTGTGAGTGTATGTCGTGGGGAGGGGGGCGGAGTCTGTCTTACCCACCTCTCGTGTGTGTGTGTGTGTGTGTGTGTGTGTGTGCGTGCGTGCGTGCATGTGTCTGTGTGTGTGTGTGCGTGCGTGCGGGCGTGTGTGTGTCTGTGTGTCTGTGTGTGTGTGTGTGTGTGTGTGTCTGTTTCCAGTTTCTCATGGTTTTCTCAATACGCTTGTCTGTATGTGTGTGTGTGTGTGTGTGTGTGTGTAATCCGTCTGTCTATCTGTCTGTCTGTCTCTACCTCTTCGCAGAATCTTTTAGCCTAGGGCGATGCGAAGCAGCCGAGTTATCAGAGGTGCTGTGGAATGAAGCTTACAGGGTGTGGGACGTGCTGTGTGGATGACATTGGTTTCAGGTTTTTTTTTCGCGGGCCACTGTGTCTGATACAGATTGGCCGTTAACACTTGCAGCCATTGATTGATTGATGAGACGGGTGCAATAGCCGAGTGGTTAAAGCGTTGGACTGTCAATCTGAGGGTCCTGGGTTCGAATCACGGTGACGGTGTCTGGTGGGTTAAAGGGTGGAGATTTTTACGATCTCCCAGGTCAACATATGTGCAGACCTGCTAGTGCCTGAACCCCCTTCGTGTGTATATGCAAGCAGAAGATCAAATACGCACGTTAAAGATCCTGTAATCCATGTCAGCGTTCGGTGGGTTATGGAAACAAGAACATTCCCAGCATGCACACCCCCGAAAACGGAGTATGGCTGCCAACATGGCGGGGTAAAAACGGTCATACACGTAAAAGCCCACTCGTGTGCATACGAGTGAACGTGGGAGTTACAGCCCACGAACGCAGAAGAAGAAGATTGATTGATGAATATATAGGCGACCTACTAGATTAATAGGACAGTGCCCTTACTGGTGATGACGGACGATAACAGTGATGATAATGACTAAATGAGGTGGTGGTGGTGTGGGAAGGAGACAACACCTAGGTCACGTATCTCTTTTTATAGGACAGAGGTATGAGATATGGGGCCTGCACAGATGTGTGCGTTCAGACTGTCTCTGTGTCTGTCTGTTTGTCTCTGTCTCTGTCTCCGTGTCTGTCTGTCTGTTTCCCTTTCTATCTCTCTCTCTGTGTCTCGCTATCTGTCTGTCTGTCTGTCTGTCTATCTATCTCTCTACCTCTCTGTCTGTGCGTGCGTGCGTGCGTGCGTGCGTGTGTGTGTGTGTGTGTGTGTGTGTGTGTGTGCGTGCGTGCGTGCGTGTGTGTATGTGTGTGTGTGTGTGTGTGGTATCTCTTTTGAGTTCGCCTTCGACGTCTCTCTCTCTCTCATATATATATATATATATATATATATATATATATATATATATATATATATATATATTGGGATGGAAATAAACAGATATGTAAAAAGTGCACTGACAAAATTTAGATTTGGTGTTTCTAATATTGCTGTTCAGTTTCAGATACTGTAGTAGGAGTGAATATGTATATATGTGTTGATTGTGCAACCTGGGTAGGGAAGATGAATTGCATTTTTTGCTATGTTGCCTTGCTTTGAGTGACCTCAGACAAAGATTAATTCAACCTAAATATTATAAAGATCCCTGTGCTTTT
The DNA here is from genome assembly GCF_041734735.1 of Babylonia areolata. NCBI lineage: Eukaryota > Metazoa > Mollusca > Gastropoda > Neogastropoda > Buccinidae > Babylonia > Babylonia areolata. The sequence continues at coordinate 44,125,012 of NC_134901.1, read as the reverse complement.
AGATTTAATCTGCTCATGTCGTCAAAACATGAGCTTACCCAACAAAACTTGGCCACATACTTACATGAGGCATTGAAGAGACTTCGAATTGTTATTTAGTGAATGTTGTTGAGTATTGTTTTAGCTACATTTGGTTGATTTGTGATGTTGGTTTATCGTGTCAAGTCATTTTCCTTATTTATTTTCTTGTATGACCCCCTTCAGTAAGGGGCTTTGGCCTTAATCTGAATAAAACATCGTTATCGTTATCTCTCTCTCTCTCTCTCTCTCTCTCTCTGTGTGTGTGTGTGTGTGTGTGTGTGTGTGTGTGTGTCTGTCAATCCATCTGTGTGTGTGTGTGTGTGTGTGTGTGTGTGTGTGTGTTTCTCTGTGTTTGTACATCTTATCTCTGTTGGGTTCGCCTGCTCGTCTCTCTCTATCTGCCTGCCTGCCTGTCTGTCTCTGTCTCTCTCTCACTCTGTGTGTGTGTGTGTGTGTGTGTGTGTGTGTGTGTGTGTGTGTGTGTTATCTCACTTTGGGGTCGGCCTGCCTCGCTGCGGTTGCTTTGCACCTCCCGCGATGACGTGGTCACAGAGATAGTGGTAATGTAGTGTACGATGATAGTGGGGACCGGCCGGCCTCCGCAACACTCTTGAGATGGCCTGGTTTCTTTCCGCGAGTCTTCCTGGTGGTGCTCACTTGGTGGGTGGCGTGGACGCTAGCTAGCAGGTAGGATCTCGCCGCCCCCGCCCCCCCGAACCCCGCCTCCTCCCTTAAA